>NC_133432.1:30329417-30336917 GCF_011762505.2 Arvicanthis niloticus
TTGACCTCGGGATTAACCCTTGAAGCACCCTTCTAGTGCCTCTAGGAACGGGGAGAGGTGTCCCCCACCTTCAGGCCTGTCTCCAACTCTGTACATTCCGCCCCTCCTTCAGAGACAGAGGGAGGGAGTAATTAAGTCCAATTTGGTAGGCCAGCCATTGTAGATTAGAAACTAGGCCCGAATGCAGCCCGGCTGGGGTCCAGCCCCCAGACATGAGTGTTGGGGGAACCACCCCGAAGAGCAGCCTGGTTCCCTCTCTGCCAGTTCAGTGTGGGTCAGGACACACACACACACACACACACACACACACACACACACACACACACACAGAAAGAGATTGTATTGGCACACACCGTTCTGGCCTGCCCCTCTTTTTCCCTACTCAAGGCTTAGCAGCCTGGCTGGTGTCACTTTCGCCCAAAGCAAACTTGTCACTGTGGCCTGGGGCTGTGATGTTTAGGGGCTCCCTTCCCGGGGCAGGCGGTCTAGGAGCGTCAGAGTACTATGCCTACAAATTTGGGGTCAGCAAAAAGCCATCTCTCCAGGGAGAAGCTTGCTTTTACAAAGGATACATACACATACCCATCCATCCTGGAAGCGCCCACCTC
The DNA here is from genome assembly GCF_011762505.2 of Arvicanthis niloticus. NCBI lineage: Eukaryota > Metazoa > Chordata > Mammalia > Rodentia > Muridae > Arvicanthis > Arvicanthis niloticus. The sequence goes on from NC_133432.1 coordinate 30,330,026, forward strand.
GGCTCACAGTCCGCGCTTGCCGCTTATTTAAGGATATGTCCCCTAATGATTTAGTTTTGAGACTATCAATATTTTACAGTGGAGAAGGGAATGGCATCTCACTGCGAACATAATTTAATTATAATAGATGGGTTAGTGCCTCCAACCCATTCTTCAGAGCTGACTCAGAGGGAGATTTATTTATTTATTTATTTATTTATTTATTTGAAGGGATGCGTGGGCCATTGGTCACTATCCCGAAGTTACCGTTGTCCTTCCTCCTTCCGTACTCCCTCTTCTGGGCTGGCATCCAGGACCCATATGGGTGGGAGTTAAGTGGGGTTAGGGTGCCCCAGCTGCCACCACCCTGTCTATATTGATGGGGTAACTGCCAATCAAGGAGGAGGGCACCGGGTTAGACTCCTTATAGGTGGGGGCTGCATTTGGCTGGATCACTGTTTGGAGATCCTCTCTCCACCTCTCCCCTCCTCCTCCCCTCCCTTCCCTCCCTTCCCTTTTCACTCTGATCGGTCCATTTATCTATTCCCACTTTCCTCCTTTTTTCTCTCTTTCTTCCTTGTTCTTCTCCATCCTCCCTTTCTCTCCATTCTCCCTTCTCTTTATCCTCCCCCTCCTCTCGTTTTCTCTTCTCTCCTCTATCCTGCTTTATCCTTCGCTTCTCTGTCCTTCCATCTCTTCTGGGTCCATTCCTCCCTCCTTTCTTTCTCCCCATTCTTTCTCTCCTTCCTTCTCCATTCTCCTCCCCTTTCTTCTTCTCCCCTCCCCTCCATCTTTTCCTCATCTCCATCCACTTCCTCTCCTTCCTCTTTCTCTCCTTCTGCACTCCTCCTCCCCCAATCCTCTCCTTTCTCCACCACCCCCGCTTGTCCTTCCTCCTTTTCTTTCTTCCTCTCGGCCTTCCAGTTCGTTGGGACACTTCTCTCCCCTTCCTCTCCTCCTCTCTTCCTCCCCCTCCTCCTTCTGCTCTCTTCCTCCTCCCTCTGCCGCCGCCGCTCGCGGCAGCCCGTAGCCCGGGAGAGGCGGCTGGTAGAGAAGCCCTTGTAGTTTTAAATTCAATGTGACAGTTTCGGAAAGAGCGGATGATGAATCTCCCATTATTGGATCAGTCTATTTGCCGCTCAATGTCTCTCTGTAATTGGAGCAACATCACTTTAAAGGTTCAGAGAGTACAGCATTTCTGGTGAAAAATCCCCACAACACGCCGGCGAATGTTTTAAAGGGAAATCTATTAGAAGGAGGCGAGGGGCGGGAGCGGCGGGGGGCAGGAGTGGGGGGCTCGCCGAGGGCCCCCGGCCGGCCGAGCGCGGCGGTGCCCCTCCCTCCCCACCCCGTCTTGTTGTGACAGCTCCTGATACTGTTTATGGAGGTGCGTGTCAGGTATAATTAGCAATCGATATGGAAAACGTTTCCTTGCACCCAGCACGCCTCTGACGTCAGAGCCGATTAGCGCTTCTTATTGGTCCCAAATTCCCCGGGCCGCGGCTAATTATCGAGAGCTTGATGTTGATAAAGTAAAGCGGCGGAGCGCGGGCCGAAGCATGTGTAGGGCTCCGGGCCCCTGTCCCCGCCGCCGTCCGCGCCCCCGCGCCCCGCCAGCCCCGCGCGCGAGATGATGGACGGTCGCCTCCTGGAGCACCCGCATGCCCAGTTCGGGGGCTCGCTGGGCGGCGTGGTGGGCTTCCCCTACCCGCTGGGCCACCACCACGTGTACGAGCTGGCCGGTCACCAGCTGCAGTCGGCCGCCGCCGCCGCCGCCGCGGCCTCGGTACCCTTCTCCATCGACGGCCTGCTCAGCGGCTCGTGCGCTGCAGCAGCCGCCTCGGTGGTCAACCCCACGCCATTGCTGCCGGCCGCCTGCGGGGTTGCGGGCGAAAGCCAGCCCTTCAAGCTTGCAGGTAGGATGGAGGCGGGGACACGGGAAAACACAACGGGGGGCCTCGGGGGTGGGGTGCACCAGGCCGTCGGGGAGTAGAGACCCACTCCTCCGTGCGCCCCGCACCCGAGGTGGGTGTAAGCGGGGCAAGCATCTGCCGGGTGGCTGAGCCTTGCAGCGTCCTGTGCATGCCCGCAGACTCGGGGGATCCAGACAAGGAGAGCCCCGGCTGCAAACGGAGACGCACCCGCACCAACTTCACTGGCTGGCAGCTGGAGGAGCTGGAGAAGGCGTTCAACGAGAGCCACTACCCGGACGTGTTCATGCGCGAGGCGCTGGCGCTGCGCCTGGACCTGGTCGAGTCCCGAGTTCAGGTAAAGATTGGTGTCGCCCAAGGAGTCCGAGGTCCCGCTCTAGGCGTGCAGAGCGTTGCGAGGCAGGGCCGCCTTTGTTCTAAGTGGCAGGGAGGTGGTTTCAGGCTCCGCGCTGCTGGCCGGGGTGGGGATTATGAGAGTTGGACCCCCTTCTCCCATCTGGAGGTGAGTAACTTGAGAGTGCCGAGGTGATTTGGGAGCGATCCTGGTGGCGCCCCAGTAGCCACTGCAGTGACTGCGTTCGATCCGGGGAAGCCGGGTGTAGGTTGGCGGTGCAGGGTCTGCCGAGGCTCGGAAAATGACCTCCAGGAGGGGACAAAGTGGGCCCGAGCCTGAGTGCTCTTGACGGAGACTTTCTCCCAACCCCAAAGCCAACACATCTGTTGGTTTACCTCTGGCCTGTGAAATATTAAGAATAGAAACACGTATTTATCTATCGCCGCTGGGACCGGGGTTGTATTCGTGGAAGAGGAGATAGAAACTTTCGCGGTTAACACAGTGGAAAAGAGGGGAGCTTTTTTTTTTTTTTTTTTTTTAAGGGCATCTGAATTTAAGACCCTTCCCCCACTAAATTCCTTCCTCCCCAACCTCTTCCGTTATTCGATTTCATGCAGAGCCAGGAAGCAATATTCTTTTTGAAAAAGAAAAGAAAAAGAAAAGAAACAGCGTTAATTTGTGGTAATAAAATTCCAGAATTAATGTCTGCATAATTAGGTGCTTTCCTAGAGTACAGAAGCCTTGGGGTTTGTGTCATTAGTGGGTGCCTGAGGTTGAGGCAGATGCTGGCAAAATACCGGCTGAGCACCGTAGCTTTGCCTAAAATGTTTGAGTCCTGGCATTGGCCTGCCCTTTTCTGTTTAAAAATCCCTTTATCCAATTTGTTCTGTGGCTTAAGTGAAGTCCGAATCTTTTTATTTCCCCTCTAATATCATAGTAATTTCTGGTGATGAAGTAATCTGCAAATTGCACACCCCCCACAAAAAAAAAGTTTTGAAAAAGAAAAGAGAACGCTTCCCAGGGTTTTGGCTTAGTCTTGGAGACCTCTGCGCAAACCAGGCTCCCTTGGAGCAGGTCTAGTGTGCAACCCTGCCAACTTTATATGGCCACAACAAAGCATTTACATTGCTACATTGTGCAGGGGATGATAGCCTTGCCCGTGGCTCCGAGGGCCTTGGCCCATGAAGCGGTGGTCTTGGGAGCTGTTGTGATCGTTACATTCTTCTTGGCTGTCCCAGACAAGGCCTGCTGAGAGCATGAAGGAGCACAGAACAACTCTGCTTTCTGGGGATGAGGGGGCTGGTGGTCAGCCTCGGGCCTTCTTGCACACCTTGTAGCACCCCCCAGGTCAGGCCAAACTGAACTGCTTTGGAATGGCTCTGTGGTCCCTGGCTCTAGGTCTTGTATAAAGAATGATGTGCGTAGCTGTGCTGGGGAGGTGGGCTACTGAAGCTCCATCCAAGTTCGGCTTCATAGGCCCTTCCTGAGGAAGAAGTACCCAGGTTGCCCTTCAAGGGAGACCCTGTAATGTGGGCTTTGAGCGTCTCTTGGGGGCCCCGAACACAGGTGTGAAGGGCTGGCGGTTCAGCATAGCCTTTCCTGCTCATCACCAGGCCAGGCCCCTTAGAACTGAAAGATGCCAGCAAGGGCAAACCGGAGCCCTGCTTTCTGCCTCCCCCCCCCAACCCCCCAACCAGGAACTCTGAACAGCTCGGGGTCACAGGCCGCACGGGCCTTGCCTGTGGAAGGGGCAGCTCCTTGCCTGTGGAAGGGGCAGCTCCCTGGGGCCCGAGGTGAGAAGTCAGAGCGGGAAGCTGGCCAAGAGGCCCATCTATGCTCCTTCCGGCTGGATGAGATGTTGGCCACAAGCTGCAACCCGAGTATCAGCATCCAAGGGCCGGTGGAGAGCTTACCCTGGCTCCGGCTGCTCCCGCTGGAGCCGAGGTTGCTTAGACCTGTCTGGGCGCGCTTGGGAGGCCTGCGGCCCCCGCGGAGGGCTAGCCAGCCTGATTGTGCCTTCCCCCCTTCCCCCTTTGTCCGGCTGTTCTAGGTCTGGTTCCAAAATCGGCGGGCCAAGTGGAGAAAGAAGGAGAACACCAAGAAGGGTCCGGGCCGGCCAGCCCACAACTCGCACCCGACCACGTGCAGCGGGGAGCCCATGGACCCGGAGGAGATCGCTCGCAAGGAACTGGAGAAGATGGAGAAGAAGAAACGCAAGCACGAGAAGAAACTGCTCAAGAGTCAGAGCCGCCACCTGCACTCGCCTGGTGGCCTGTCCCTTCACAGCGCGCCCAGCTCCGACAGCGACAGCGGTGGCGGGGGCCTGTCTCCAGAGCCACCCGAGCCGCCGCCGCCGACCGCCGCGGCCAAGGGCCCTGGAGCGCACGGCTCTGGCATCGCGGGTTCCGCTCCGGTACCTCCTGGCGAGCCACCCGCGCCTGGCACCTGCGACCCTGCCTTCTACCCGAGCCAAAGAAGCAGTGCCGGCTCGCAGCCGCGGCTAGGCCGCCCGGCGGACAAGGACACGGTCCCTTGCGGGCCCGGAGCGGCGGCGACTGCGGGCCTGCCTAAGGCTAGCCCGTTCAGCGTGGAGAGCCTGCTGTCCGACTCGCCACCGCGCCGCAAAGCCACCCCAGCCAACGCTGCGGCCACCGCGGGGCTGGACTTCACGCCGGGGCTGCCGTGTGCACCTCGGACCCTGATTGGCAAGGGCCACTTCTTGCTCTACCCCATCACACAGCCCCTCGGCTTCCTGGTGCCACAGGCAGCGCTCAAGGGCGGAGCGGGCCCTGAGTTGGTGCCCAAGGACGCGCCGCCCGCGCCGCCCGCGCCCCCCGCACCACCCGCGCAGGCCAGCTTCGGGGCCTTCCCCGGACCTGGTGGCGCTGCGGACCCGGCCTTTGCCCGTCGCAGCCCTGAGGTTGTTGCCTCCCCCGGGCCACCGGCTCCGGCTTCTTTCCGGGACCTAGCAGCAGCGGCAACCGAGAGTGGCGCCGGGGACTGCGCGGACGCGGGGACCGTCTGCCCCGCGGCCCCGCCGCCCCCGCCCCTCGAAACGTCGCCCGGCCCGGACCTCAGAGCCCCCAGCCCACCCGGGGAGCCAGCCACTTGCGGCGCCGCTGAGCCGGGCGCTGCTACAGGACCCAGCCCGCCCGAGGGCGAGGAGGTGGACATGGACTGAGCTGGGGACCGTGGCCGGAAGAGGCGCTTAGCCAGCCGAGCCCGCTCGCTCAGTCCCAGACTCCCAACGAATCAGGTGATCGGCTCTTAGAGACATTGCTTTTCCCTCCTGCTTTTTGTTTTCTTCCTTTTATTATTATTTTTAAAGGCAAACGAAAACGCTGTGTCGATGGGGACCAAGGCAGCAGCTGCAGGTCCTGGGGTGAGGTCCCCTCCTCCGGAGGGACCAGAAGGCCCGTATCCCCTAACCCACAAAAACCCCACAACGAGAATCCTCAGCCTTGTAAAATGCAAAAATGTCTAAGAATATTTATATATGTACCATTTTTTATAAATAAAGCTGATCAAACGCAAACTCTGGGCTCCGTCGTTTTAAAATTTTGGGCTGCTCTCCCTACCTCTCCCTTCTCCTCCTCTTCCCAAAAACCCACTCCTTCTTTTGGGGAGTGGGCCTGGGAGAGGAGTCCACACCTCCCCCCAGGTCCTCGCTCTGAGCTTCCTTTTGTGTGCGTGTTTGTGTTTTCTGATTGAACAAATGTATGCAACCTCAGCTCAGCTTCCCCCCTCTCAGAGCCTCCCCGCGATCCCCCCCTCCTTCCCGGCGCCACCTCCTCCCCCCTTGCGTTCACACACACACACACCACCACCACCACCACCACCACCACCACCACCACCACCACCACCACCACCACCACCATCACCAGCGTCACCGCCACCCCGCGCGCCCCGGCGCGTACCCCCGCACACTGGCACACGCCGGGGGCGCGCAGCGCCGGGTGACGAGAGCCGGGGGCTGCAGAGGGCCGGGCCGCTGGGCTCCTGCAGAGTTTTGATATGAAAGTAATTATTTTCCGGTGGCGGCTGCGGGGACTGGGTTTCTTGCCCAAAGGGTTATTATACATTACCGATTTCTAGTGATATGAAATCACATAAACTTCCTACAATAATAGAATTAGCATGAAAGGCTGGGGTGTCAAATTGAAATTGGAGAATAATAGCGCCGGCAGCTGGGGGAGTGCGTGCGCATATTGGAGCGGAGATGGGGGATCGTGGGGCGGAATTTTCATGAGCTGCACTCTTTGTCAGCGCGCTTGTAGCGGGCTATATTAAGATAGATGCCCAATGATATCCCTCATTGTTCTGTCGCTTATATTGATGTTGCTGCGTTATCAGCCTATTGATCATGTGTCGCCTGTAATAGGACAGGCGCCGCCAACGCGCCTCTTTACAAAAGCTGAGCACATTTGTTCTAATAGGGTCCGCGTCCCCAGGGGACCCTTCCGGGGCTTCAGGACATCTGCAGCGAAGAAATATTAGCAAACTTGGCTGGAGCCTGCAGCCAGCCCCCTGCGCCCCACCCCGAAGTGAATCACTACTGGTCTCCAATTCATCTCCCAATACCCTTACCAAAAAAGGAGAGAGAGAGAGAGAGAGAGAGAGAGAGAGAGAGAGAGAGAGAGAGAGAGAG
>NC_133432.1:31064417-31181917 GCF_011762505.2 Arvicanthis niloticus
GTGCTGCCTTGAGGTTGTCTAGACAGAGGCTGGGCTGGGATGTGTCTGAGTCAGAAGGAACTTCTGCCCTAGTGCACATGAAGGCCTGCCCTAGTGCACATAAAGCCCCACCCTAGTGCACATGAAGGCCTGCCCTAGTGCACATAAAGCCCCACCCTAGTGCACATGAAGCCCAGCCCTAGCGCACACGAAGGTCTGGGTTCTGTTCCCCAGCATTGCACCAGACCAAGCATGGTGACACTTGACGGTAATTCCTTGGGAGGGTAGAGGATTAAACGTCATTCTTGGCTACACAACAAGTTCAAAGCCTGAACAACAGAAAACCTTGTATCCAAAATGGAAGAAGAAGGGTGCTGGAGAGATGGCTCTGCAATGAAGAACCCTTGCTGTTCTAGCAAAGGCTCCAGGGTCAATTCCTCTCACCTACACCAGGTGCCACAACTGCTGGTCACAGCAGCTCCAGCCAATCTTCCAGCCTCTGTAGGCACACACACTCACACATGTGCATATCCACACACAGAACCATGCACGGATACACAAATAAAAATAAAATCTTAAAGGAAAAGAATCCTGGGGCTGGAGAGATGGCTCAGTGGTTAAGAGTACTGGCTGCTCTTCCAGAGGTCCTGAGTTCAATTCCCAGCAACCACATGGTGGCTCACAACCATCTGTAATGACATCTGATGCCCTCTTCTGGTGTATCTGAAGACAGCTACAGTGTACTCATATAAATAAAAAAAATAAACATATAAATAAATAAATCTTAAAAAAAAAAAAAAAAAGAATCCTGTCACCTGCTAAAATACAAGTTGACCTTGAGAACATAACACTCAATGAACTGGCCAATCCCAAAGTAACAAACACCACAGGACCCTGCTCCTATGAGATGCATTGACTCGCAGACCCAACACCATCCAGACAGTAGACTGGAGGCTCCCTGGGTCAGTGTCTATGTAGTAAGTGAGCAAGAGGAGTTCTGTGGGGGCTGCAGTACAATGCGAACATCCTAGACTCATACCCTCATCATGCATGTATGCATGCATGTGCGCATACAGGAAACGCAATGCTGATTCCAAAATCTATAAAAGGATACAAAATCTCTAAAATAGGTTTGAGAGTTAATACTAATGATATTATTGTATGTGTGCCTGTGTCTGTGTCTGTCTCTGTCATTATGGGGAGAGGGGTATACAAGCCATAGCATAGTGTGGAGGTCCGAGGACAACCTGTGCAGTCAGCTCTCTCCTTCTACAGTCACATGTGTTCCAGGGATCAAACAGTGGACAGGCTAGGGTGGCAGGCACCTACACCCACTGAGCCATCACACTGAACCATCACACTGGGCCCCAGACAGTTAACTCTGATTGTCAACTTGACTGAAGAGTGCCAAACTTAGTCAGTCATGTCTATGAGGACCAGCTAAGGGGGAGACCCACTCTGAATGTGGGCAACACTGCCTCTTTGGCTGTGGGCCCAAGCAAAGGGGAGAAGGAAGCCAGCTAATCTTCTCCCATTCATTCATTCATTCATTCATTCTTTTTCTCCCCCCCTCCCCCGCTTCCTGGGCACCGTGATGTAAGTGATTCTGTTCAGCCAAGCTTGAGCCAGCCTAACTGTGACAACGAGAAGGTAACTTTTACCAGAAAGAAACATTACTAACAGGCCCATTCCTGGGAGCCGAGCCTATGGCGCTCAGTGGCTGAGTGCTTGCCTGACTGCCCTCACGCTCCACAAGGAAATGGGAGCAGGCAGCATGGCTCCCAACACAGCAGAGAAACGGAACTCAGTGGGAACCAGCGGAGGAAACCCTCATCCACTGCACGCAGTGGACAGAAAGAAGGCACACATGCCACAAACATAAGCTGAAATCAGGCTGGCTGCTGGCAGGCTTGCGGATGGCACGTCTGTACTGCAGGGTGGGTGGGGAGCCCAGAGGGGCTGCATCTGGTACCCCTGCCCTCCATAAAGGTCAGCACTCTGCAAAGGAAAGAGAAAACAGTCCGAACACTGAAGCCAGGGAGAGAACAGAAACAAGATGAAGCACAGTCTTCTGGGAAGCAGGGTCTGTGAGGAGTGAATTTTTTTTTTATTTTTCTCTGAGGAGGGGTGAAGAGAAACACGGCCTTCCTCGGAGGCCTCCCTGTGCTCTCACAGCAACGTCATGCCCCAAGGAAATGCAAGAAAGGCTGTCATTAATAAATTTCCTTCGACTTTCTTTTCAATGGTGCTGAAAAGTGTATGCAAATCCACTCGTAATTAGGTTTAAAAATTCCATTTCATGGGATAATCAGACTTCAAAAAACTCAATTTTAGTTTTAATCAGATTTTAACAAGGATATTAAGTCCATTTCGGTTAGAAAAGGAAAAAAACTGTGAATTTAACACAAAATGTATTCAAGCTTAGCCCTGGGAGATAATTAAATAAAATTAATTTGGCAAGGGTTGTCAGTAAGTGGAAAAGGCCGTAAACAAGGGTTCATGTTGCTGATGGAAATAAAAGCAGGTCTTACTGTACAGACAGACGTGGGGCTCACCAGGCACTGGGGAGGATTGCCCAAAGCCCTGCCCAGGGTGGGGAGACAGGTAGTGTCAACCCCAACACCAGCCTCAGGGCCAAAGGAGGCTGAGGTGAAGGTGGGGTGGGGTTATAGTAAGAAGAATAAAACTCACACCATACCCAAGAAAGCCAGAGCACTTCACTGGAGCTGACTATGCACTCAGACCTGTAGGTCCCTGTTCAGCCCCTAGCACCAGCTACCTAATCTATAAGGATGAGTTACATAAAGCTAGTTCTGAGAGCCCAGCCCTGACAGGGAGGCTTTCCCAGTCTGCGGCAGGCAGGTCCTCTTGATCTTTGTACCCTCATCTTATGCCATGGCCCTGGACTCTATGACCATGTTTCTAAACCCTGAAGCTACTTTACAGGGACTAGGTCCCTTAAGAACTCCACAAGGGAGTCCCATGTTCTTCAGATACCTCCAGGTCGCTATGTGAGGCCCAATTTGACCAAGGTCAAGATTCTAACCAAAACAAGTACTGCCTGCAGCTTGGGAACACCACCCGACCCTGTACTAGGCTCATACTCAACACAACCACTGTCAAGTAAGGGCACGCGATGCCAACGGAGCACTGCTGAGAATGGAAGAGGCAGGGTCTGCTTCTAGACCAAACGACCAGACAGTGGTTTGGAAAACAAAATAGTTCTGCTTGTTTATGCTTCCAGAGATGAAGCTCAAGGCCTCACACATGCTACATAAATACTCTACCACTGAGCCACACCCCAGCCCCTCACTGGGGGATTCTAGGCAGGGGCTCTACCACTGAGCCACACCCCCAGCCCCTCACTGGGGGATTCTAGGCAGGGGCTCTACCACTGAGCCACACCCCAGCCCCTCACTGGGGGATTCTAGGCAGGGGCTCTACCACTGAGCCACACCCCAGCCCCTCACTGGGAGATTCTAGGCAGGGGCTCTACCACTGAGCCACACCCCAGCCCCACACTGGAGGATTCTACTCAGGGGCTCTACCACTGAGCTACAAGCTCAAGCCAAAAGTAAAGTTTTATTGGACATATAGCATGGCTGGGTCCAGTTACTCATACTGTCCATGGTGGCTGTTGTTTTTTTTTTAAGACTACAACAATGACCTATAGCCCACAGTGCCTTCAAAAGCAAACGATCACGCTTCATAATCTGCAGATAACTGAGAAGCAACCCCTACCAACATGCCTCTGACAGCTCATCCAAGCTACAGTAAACAATAAAACTGTCCAAACTAAAGGCAAGACCAATAACAGCACCCAGTGACTCCCTCCTCAGAGTCAATGTTCTCATAAGTCAATAAAAAAAAAGCTATAATTTAAAGAAAATTAAAATCAACGTGCTACAACTTGTCTAGCCTAAAAGGCAGCTGATACCTGCATTCTATAATTGCAATCCCAATAAACAGCAAGATGCTCCTGAGACTGAAGCACAATAAACGATAGCAGAGAAGAGGGGAAGGCGGGGGAGCAAGCAGGAAGCCAGAGAACTGCGTGTCTGAATGTCTTCCATGAAGACTCGTAAGCAATTCCTATCAGCTCAAGAGCAGCCGAGCAGCCGTGCACTGGGGAATGAACTGAGTGGAGCCGCCCCTCCTCGAGGTGGGAGGACTGTTTGGTTCCACAGAACTGAAGAGGGTTTGCACGTAATAAAGAATTAATTGCTAATCTTCTACCTCGGCCGCCTCCACAGAGGAGATGGTATTGTGTTGCTGCCTCAAAAGTTAAATGTTTCCTCTCCCAAGTGATAGCTGCCTGCGCTCTACCTGGCAGCCTCCACGCCAGGAGCAATTCCAGATCCAGCTGGGAGGCAGGGAGAGGTGGTGGGCAGAGCAAGCCTTCCAGGAGGCCTGGCCAAAGGACTACAGAGCGACAGGTCTGTAAGAGAGCTTCCAGCTGGGGCCTCCTGCCACATGTGCACAGTGCTTTGCTCCAAAATGGTGGCCCCTGACAGAAAGGAAATGTGACAGCATGGGACTGAGCAGCCCACACAGATTTAGGGCTAGTTGCCTGGCACAGGTGGCAGGCCAAATGGATGGAGGGTACCTAAAGCAGAGCCCACCATGCTTCAGGATCAGCCATGCAGCCCAGCAAGATACAGGCTTACTCGGCTGACCTTGGGCCTCAGGTCCCACACTGTCAGGCAGAGGCTATAAAGAGACACAGGCAGGTGGGGAAGAGTAGACGCCCTACCAAGGGAGCAGGCTAGAGTGTAGCTACTACAGCACTGATATCCTGAACGGTGCATCCAGCAAGCAACTGAAAAACCTCAGAGCCACCCAAACAAAGACTATCTTCAGACTTGTGGACTGTGGGCTCTCTGAAAAGACACCTGTTTCCAGAGTAGAACCTGCCTTGGGCTGTGTTCTCATCAACAGCATCAAATCAGCAAATACAGAAGGTCTGGCTCCAATCCAGTAGGGTGCCCAAGAACACGTGTCAGGTGTACAGCCCACAAACATAGGACACCTGACCACTACCAGACTGCTACCTCTAATGACAATCTACAGAATAGACATTCCTAAGTTCTAAGTTCCACACCCCAGTTTGCACAGGCCAGAGAAAGCCGGGGCCTCTGAGGATAGACAGATCCACACTAAGAGCAGGTCACAGGTCTCTTCTGGTTCACTCTAGTGTCCCTCCAGTACAAGCACACATTGGCCTATGAAATACCAGCCTGGTGAGTATACCTGATCACAACTCCACTTGGAGTAAGATTCCTCACTTACAGACACAACTGAGTGACCCCAACCACAACTCTGCCCAAACTGAGATCCCACACTTAAGGCAAGAGCTCTTGGAAACCATTTCCCTAATGGGGATGTGTTTCGGTCAGCGGAATGTTTGGTGGGCATGCATGACGGTGAGAGAGACCACATGAACTGGGCACACAGAGGGGTGGACACCTATAATCTCAACACTGGGGAGGCAGAGGCAGAAAAATCAGGAGTTCAAAGTCATTCCTAGCTACTTAGTAAGTTCAAGATTAGCCCAAGACACTATCTCAAAACCAAAACCAGGGCCAGAGACATAGCTCAGAAGATAAAGAGGGTTCTGTGACCAAGCCTGCCTGCCTGCCTACCTGAGTTCAGTACTGGAACCCACCTGGTAGAAAGAAACAACTGACATCCACAAACCACCCTCTGACAGCCATATTGCACCATAGCAATACATATACTAAATAAATAAATGCAATAAAAATGTTATTTTTAAAGACAAGAACAAAATAAGAAGAAGAAGAAAAAAAAAAAAAACAATTCAGAGCCTTTCCTGGCTCTCAAAGGAGCAGAAAGAGCACACTGCATCTTCTAGGCACACGCCTAGGTGTGAGACCCCAGGATTCTCCTAACACTCGTGTTCAGATGAAGAAGCAGTGTGTGTAACATTTGTCATGTGCTCCACGGGCACCATTCAACAAGTGCTGCCAACCATGAAGTGCTCCCCAAACGCCACACTTCAGCCAAAGCCAGACTCCCAGGACATCCTGACAGCTGTCACTATGTACCATGTCAAACTGTGTGCGTTCTGTAGACATGGAAGGATGCCTGCAGCTTACAGCCTAGCACTCTGTGTCCCAGAATGTGGCATGTGTAACAGCTACAGTGACAGTGCTTCATGTTTCATTTCAGAATCCTCCACCTCCCACGACCCAGCCAACACCTTGCCCAACCAAAAGCCGGAGATGGCCTGCTGGAACCTAGGGACACAGGCCAGGGTCAAGTGGAGAAGATACATGGGCAGCAGGAGCTGGGGTGTTACTCTTGAAACTGTCTATGAGCCCATCTTCCCACAGCAAGAGTCCTGCCTGCAAGACTTCCTTCCCCACAGCCAGCCAGGCTCTGGGATGGAAGAGCACATACCCATGCAAAGCTGGGTAGCAGGACCCAGGCTCTCAGGTCCTGTGCCTCCTGCTCTGGGTAAACACTGAAGAGTCTGAGCCAGGGCCTCAAAGCCAATGATCACATGGGAGGCCAAAGTCTAATTCCTCACTGAGATGCCAGCAGCAAAGCACAGTGGCTGGCTGTGTGGGGCAAGGTATAAATGAAGACCTAAGCTCAAGCCCAGATGCAAGGCAGCTCTGCTTTTAGGGTGGTCAGGCTCTTCATTCATGTAAGAGCTGAAGTACCACAAAGGCAGGGTGGAGACCGGAAGGGAAGGCATTGTAGCCTCCCGAGTTTTAAATGAGAGTTCCATTCTGCTGCTGTGAATGCAACCCTGCTCTCTTTGCTGCAGCTCCACACAAAGAGATCTGCTTGAAGGGCTCAGTGCACCAGCTCTCCACCAGAGCCCTGAGTGGGGTGAGGGCCCGTCACCCCCAGGGCTAGGCTGCCCCTCCATCTGTTTTCTGGAAAGACCAGAGCTCTGCTCTGCAGGTGAGAGGCCAGATGCAGGAAAAAGGGGTGCAGAGGCTCTAGAAGACTAATGACCTGGGTTCTATGACACTCTGCAGCTAGGGAGTCTCCAAAAGCAGACAGCCCATCACAGGGAGGGTGTTATGAACAAAGCACCCTGAGAAAGATTTGCAGATTCTGACACCAGTAACAGCTACTGTGAGAAAGGACAAGGACAAGGCCACTGGCAGGTGCATGATCCTAGGTGACACACCTCATAGTCACAAGAGTGATGGCATGTGGGAAGCCCAGGCCCCCAAACTTCCTACTTGTTCTCCAGAGTCGGCATGATACAAGCCATGCATGGTAGCTTCTGGAAAATCCTCAATGAAAAAGAGGTTGGCACAGACCGTCTCAGGAGAGGTCTCCAGCTCCTACCCTAGTCTGTGTTCAGTTGGTTTCACTGTCAAAACTCCCTTCAAATTCCTCTCAGTTCCCTAGGGCCCCAAGACTCTGTCACTCTGCTTAGAGTTAGAAGGACTTGGCACCCTGAGGTTCCTAACTTCAGAGGAGGAGACACAGTAGATAACAGGACTCAAGTGAAGCACCTGCTGAGACAAAATCCACCATGGCTAGTCAGTAAAGTGTCTGCAGCACAAGAGGACCCAAGTTCAAGCCCCAGCATCCACATGAAAAGTGGGAACAGTGCCAGGCACAGTGGGACACACCTCCTAGCACCTAGAAAGCAGTCAGGAGGATCTCTGTTAGTTTGAAGCAAACCTGGTCTACATACTGAGTTTCAGGATAGCGGGGGGGGGGGGGGGGGGGTGCACACAGAGGAAGTAGGGAAAGGAGGATCCCTGGAGCTCACTGGCCAGTCTAACCAGAACAGCAAGTTTCAGCTTGAGTGACAGACACTGCCTTAAAAATTACGGTAGACGGCAGGCAGTGGTGGTGTACACCTTTAGTTCCAGCACTTGGGAGGCAGAGACAGGCAGATTTCTGAGTTCGAGGCCAGCCTGATCTACAGAGTGAGTTCCAGGACAGCCAGGACTATTCAGAGAAACTCTGTCTCAAAAAAAAAAAAATTATGGTAGACACATACTTGCCTCATAAGACACAGAAAAGTCAAGCTGGTGCCACCCTGAAAGCTTCATTCCAGTGAGTGGCTCTCACAGTACAGGAAAGTGCTGTGTACGCTACTGGACAGTAAAGTAATCCAGAGTCTTATTGAGCCATAAAACCTTCATCTATAGCATGCGCCCTGGCAAGGGACGCCCCCTGGTGCAACAGGGGTACAAGTGTCACAGGGTAACAAATGACCTTCTAATTGATTTAAGGTCTATCTCATAGATGGAATTATACCTCATTAGCTAGATCAAGAACCCTGGAAGAGAATCTACTACTGTCATTCTGCTAAAGGGATCTAGTATTAAATTGCCCCATAAGTACTGATCTCCATACCCATCCCTCAATCTTCATCAGAGAGGCTTCTTTGTATGGGCGACAGTCATTAATATGGAAACCCCTAACAGGCTGGTGCACAGAGCATAAGGGACTGTGAAATACTCAGCCTCAAATGGGACATCTCCATCAAAAGCCAGCCCCAAGACTCAGGGTCCCTGTGAAAGAAGGGGTACAAAGTTCCTAAGAGCCACAGTGGCAGGTATCTGTGGGAAGCAGTATTGTCCAGACACGGCAGGGCCACTGCACCCAGGCACTCAGTGATTCTCGCTGCATGGACAAGACGTGCACAAGAGCAAGTCAGTGAAAACCCCAGTGTGGATGGCAGGGGTAGGGGGAGTGAGCCAGTGTTCTCTGGGAACGTGAAAGCTGACCATGTTCATGCAGATGGCCCGACACCTATGCACATACTGGCAGCATAGGTGGACTCAGTAGGTTGAAAAAAAGAACACTGGAACTTGGGAGGGGACAGTGAGGTGAGCAGGAGGGAAATGGAGTATTTGATCAGAACACATGCATATGTGAGATCTGACAATAAAGAAGGGAGGAAAAGAAGGTGAAAAGTGTCTGAGGAGGACAGTGGACATCAAGCTCTGCCCTTCGCACACATATTTATGGGATTATGCACACACCCAAAGGAAAAGAAAATCAGGGTAAGGAAGGGAACAGAAACTAGCCTTGACACCAGGGATGCCGCCGTAGCCCCCTCCCGTCACATCACCCCTGGTGCACATCACATGCCCAGCACTCTCAAGGCTTCTACTAAATCAACCTCAAAGGAGGTACTTGAGATGAGCCCTACCTACACAGGCTGAAGAAAGGCCCAAAGGCACTGTGAGGGGTATGCTGTGGTGCCCCGCTGAGGCCTCTGGGAGGGCCAAGCCACTCCCTGATATACATGCAGCTGCCTGTGTGCATGTGTGGTGTCTGCTCCAGAAAGCATTTGATCTCCATGTGCTACATCACACTGCCTTGAGCCCTGCTCTGGAACATGACAGGCACAGGATGACACTAGCCAACACAAAACATCCATATCCTTTCCCCATGGGACAATGAGACCATCCACCCCCAAGCAGATGGTCATCAATACCGCAAGAAGACCCTCCTGCAACTTTACAAGCTGCAAAGAAACAGAAGGGCTACCTCCCCAGCCTCACAGGTCAGGAAGACTCTGTGGTCCTGAAGCCCCTGCTTCCCACTAGCAGGCACAATAGGCAGCCCGAGGGCCTTGTCAGAGCTGCTAGGCCCACCCAGAGGCAATAGCCAAGCATCACAGCACACCCCTCATCACAAGCTCTCCCAGTGTTTACTGACAGCCTACTGCTCAGAAGACCAACCCCTCCCTTAGGTACCAAATCAGCAAACTTATGAGTTAGCTGACATAAAACCTTCACAATCTCCAGCGCAGAAAGCAGCAGGGGACTCTGTCAGGAATGAGTAAATATTTAAGGCCCCTGAGACCACTGGTAGGGAAAACCCACCACAAACACATAAGCCAGCAGGGTCCCTCCCTCTCCAGGACATAGGCCCCACATAAGCACCCTGAGCAATAAACCAAATGAAGCCCAGGAACGGGCCACATTGCAGGTATGAATCTCCCTCCTTCACATCTAGGCCTCAACGAAAAAACAGCCATTACGGACATCAGTTCTTCAAGACACCTGACCTTCCAAGCACTGGGAGCTCTGGACATCCATCAACAAGACACCCAGGTCATTACAAACATTGAGCAGAGAAAGGTTAGCAGAGTGTGGGGCTGGGTTGGCCAATTTGCTCCCATCTTGGAAGTGAGTCTACCCACACACTCTCCCCACAGTCCCCCTAATTGGCCTGGCACATCAGGGAAGCTAGTCCCCAGAATGTGTCATCTGGCTGGCCTAGAGATGCTTCAGCAAAGCCGAGGTCAGCACTTGCTGACTTTCAACTCTAATTCGAGGTCAGCAGTTTAAAGTGGGAAGCTGCCCACCCTCCAGGTGCCCACACCACAGCACTCCTCAGTGCCATTCAACACACACACAGACACACACACACACACACACACACACACACACACACACACACACGCGCGCTGACAGGTATAATGACTACCCAGAGGGGTCTGAAGTAAGACCAGACTTGGGCACAAAAGTGACAGAGTCAGGTGCCAAGTAGCAGAGGCATTCAGCCACTGGCAAATTATTCCCTACATAGAACACAGGCCTGACTACAGAGGGTCCGACGCTCACTCTGAGCCTGCTTAATAAGCCTCTCGCTCCATCTGAATTGCTAAGTATAGTGTTTAAAAAGCCAAGCAGTGAAGTCGCCTGCTCTCTGCGCTCTGTTGTGACTCACTCTGCAGCTCTGCTTGAACCTTCGAAAGCACACTCACCCAATTAAGCCATGGGCTCCCATTCCCTGACAGAAATGTGTAGAAATACAGCTTTTCAAAGGGCAATTTGGCATCAGCTATCAATTCTAAACACACAGTTTCTTTTGAACCAAGGGGAAAAAAAACCAAACATGCCTTTAGGAATTTATCCAAGTGATGCTAATACTGTTTACTTAGGGGAAAACAAAGTAATTGTCCCTCAGCATGGAGAAGTCGGTCTGTCCATACCATGCAGGACTGGGGAGTGACTCAAATATTCTATCTGGTGCAGGTATAGTGCAAAGATGAGCTGACAGACACAGGACGTGGCTCAGTTGGAAGAGTGCTGAGTGCTTGCCTAGTGCCTTAGCTAGACACTACTGCTGCGATAAACACCAAGACCAAATCCAAGCTGGGGAGGAAAGGGTTTATTGATCACAGCTAATAGTCTATCATCCAGGCAGGTGAGGGAAGAAGCTCCAGGCACGAACCTAGAAGTAAAAACTGAATGAAGCAGAGGCCATGGAAAAATGCTGCTTGTTGGACTGCTCCTCATGGCTTGCTCTGCCTGCCTTCTTATACCATCTAGGACCACCTGCCCAGGGGGTACTGCCCACGTAAGCTGGGCCCTAAAACATCATTAACCAAGGAGGTATCACAGGCCAATCTGGCGGGTAAGGAGAAAGCCTTTCTTAACTGAGGCTTCTTTGCAAAGGACTGTAGCTTGTATCAAGTTGACATAAAACTAGCTAGCACACCCAGCATGCCCTAAGACCTAGGCTCCACTCCTAGCACTCTATAAAGTGGACCTAGTGGTGAATGCCTGAAATCTAAGTACTCAGGAAGTAGAAACAGCAAGATCAAGAGTTGAGATGGGGCTGGAGAGATGGCTCAGCTGTTAAGAGCACTGACTACTCTTCCAGAGGTCCTGAGTTCAATTCCCAGCAACCACATGGTGCCTTAGAACCATCTGTAACAGGATCCAATGCCCTCTTCTGGTGTATGTCTGAAGACAGCTACAGTGTATGCATATAAAGAAAAATAAATAAATACTATTTTTAAAAAAAGAGTTTAAGATCAGCTACACAGTGAGCTGAGGCTAGCCTGAGCTATATGAGTCTCAGACAAACCAAACACAGATGGGCAGGCATAATAAAAGCACTTTTGCATTCTTTGACCACTCCCAGCAAATTAACCCAAGGGGCTTCTGGGAACCTCACCTTGGAGCCAGTCTTTGGAACTTAGTGACAACCTAAGATTGAGAACAAGCAGCCGAGTAGGCCAATCATTTGGGTCTGAGGCCTCAACCTCTGGGATCTAACCCGAACTCTGACAGTGTCTGAGCTGGATTGTAGGACGCCCAGCTGGCATCTACTGGAGAACTGCTTGCTCTGCAGAAAAAAAGAAAAAAAGAAAAAAAAAAACCCACATCTGGTGTCAGGGTGCGGGGCCGAGCAGGCAACTGGGAGCAAAGAGGGAAGGGTCTATTTTCTCCTCCCCTGTCTCTTACCACATCCCGCCATTATTAGGTCATCCATAATTACTGACAGCTGCGTCTTAATGTTTGCAAAGCACAGATCTTGGACATGCTGTGTTAAATTTATCCCTAAGCGCTGCACTGTTTTGATGCTACTGTACATACCGTGTCCTTCCCACAGGTCGCCATGGTACTCAGAAATACCATCTATCCTTGTTGACTGTCACCAGTTCTAGGACTCTGCCAACCTAGCTAATGGGTCCAAACAGCTTTTTATTGTACTTTGGAATTTCTACATGATTATGTTGTCTCCAGATAGGTTTTTTTTTTTCCTATCTAGGCCACACATTCTGATTTTTGCAGGGGAGGGGACATATGTGCATATGTACATACCCATATGCATATGTGCAGGGGCTGTCAAAGTGTCCTCCTCTGTCACTCTCTGCTTTATTCTCTTGGGATGGGGTCTCTCACTGAACCTAGAGCTTGGCTAGCAGACTACAAGCCCAAGCCATTCTGTCTCTGCCCCTCCCTCACAGTGCTAGGGATGCAGGTTACAGGCACACGAAGCCATGCTTGGCTGTTTGCATGGGCACTGATAACCAGAAGGCACTCAGGTCAAGCACACTTAGCCAAGGAAGCTCCTGCTCCTTGATACTACTCGCTCCCAGGAAGGCCTGCTCTTTAGTTACCCAGTCACATAGCTGAAGACACTCAGCAGGAAGGTAAGAACAAGCTGGGCGGTGGTGGCGCACGCCTTTAATCCCACTTGGGAGGCAGAGGCAGGCGGATTTCTGAGTTCAAGGCCAGCCTGGTCTATTGGTCTACAGAGTGAGTTCCAGGACAGCCAGGGCTACACAGAGAAACCCTGTCTCGAAAAACAAAAAACAAAAAAAAAAAAAAAAAAAAAAAAGGAAGGTAAGAACATGTGGCCTCATCCCAGTGAGGGGCAGCAGTGAGTCCAGCATCTACAGTGTGAGCATCATGAGAACACATGCCTCATCCCCAGTATTGGGGTCTCCAGTGTTGGATTCCAGGCAATTGTTTCCAGATGCCTTCTCTCTGGCTGCAGAGCCTCCCTTCTTTGCTAGCTTGCTGAACGTTCTCAATCAAAACCAAGTGCTGGGTTAACAACCTGAACTCTCCCAACCTGAAACGCTCCGCGGAAACAGCTGAACTTGCTGAAAACAGCGCCCTCTACTTCTGCTCCACCATCCTGCCAGCCTCTCTCCACAGCCACACCATCATGTAGGCTGTTTCTGTCAGCTGTCACTTACTCTCCATACTGTAAGCCCTTCCCCACAATCTACCCTGAGAGACCAAGGTCAAGATGTCACCATTCTCCATGTCCCTCGTGACAACACTGTGCCAATCCTCCACTGAACTTCCAAAAAGTCCTTAAGGATTAAGAAGGCCACCGGCTCACCTGCACTGGTACTTCCCACAACAGAGGGCTCTGCTGGCCCCATGCCATAGCATCATAGGCATACACTGCCAGGCACTTTCCTGCTCATTACTCTCCATGTCATGAAGCCTGTCTACCCCCAAGCCCTCATGACCCTGTGTACGTCCTCCCCAGCTCACATGACACATCACAGATAGAGAGCACTATGTGCCCTGCCCCATTTGACTCTGTGCATAAACACACCATCCATAACAGTACCATCTGCCCCAGCCCCCATGACCCATGGCACTAGATGCATCTGAGAGAGACAAGCCCATTTACCCCAGCCCACATGACCCTACTGCAACGAACACAAATACATACAAACCTGTCGGCTCCAGCTCATGTGACTTCATGCACTGAATCCAGAGGAAGACAGAGGCATGTGCCCCTGCCCACATGGCCTACGAGACACACAGGTAGAAAGAGCTATCTGACTCAGCCCACATAATTCCATGCACTGAACACAGGTAGACAGAGCCACCTGTCCTCGCCCACATGGCCCAGTGCACAGTACACATCATAGTCTATCTACAGTCCAGCATCTGATCCCTGGTTCACAGTAGCTAACCACCCCAGTCAACTTGCTTAATCCCTCCCCTAATATCTCTAGGTTCCTCGGACATAAGAAGTGTCACAATTCAGAGAACAACAGTTATGCCATGAGGAACTCACACAGGCCAAACACTGTTCCAACCTAGGTGTGACAGTTATCTTCATGGTCAACTTGATTGGATTTACGGATACCTAGGAGACACACATCTGGGCACGACTATAAAAGTGTTTCCATGGAGTTTCAAGCCAACCTGAATGGAGGTGGCACTATTCAGTGAGCTGGACTCAATAAAAAGGAGAAGGCGGCTGAGCCCCCATTCATCTCTCTGCTTCCCAGCTTGGACACAATGTGAGCAGCTGTCCCATGCTCCTGCCACCATGCTCTCCACCTTGATAGACTTTACACGCACACTGGAGCCAAAGTCAAGCTGTTCTATCTGGCAGTGTGTCTGTCACAGCAACTAGGAAAGTAACAACTACACTATGGCTAAGCACCTCAGGGCGGCAAGAGCTACATCCTCACAGGATCTGCACCAGACCCCAGCAGCACTCAGACCCTAAGGGACAGAGGACTCTGAGAGACGATGGTCACAGATTGACAGATATCAATAATATCATAAGAAGGCAGCCAGTAGACCCAGACCCTTCACACCTCAGTTAACAAGACCCCTGATACTAGTGAGGAAGTCCCTGTGGAAGGGCAGCCAGCCCAGGACAGGCTGCCAAGGGTGTTCACAGGCCTCCATGAAGAAAGCTGATCATCAAGGGGGCAGTGCCACCTACTGGTAGCTGCATCTCAGAACACAGAGCCACGTGTCAGACAGGCAGGCAAGCAGGCAGGAGGGCTAGCTTCCGAAAGCCTGGTGAGGTCTCCAGCTAAAGAGTGCATCCCTGAACTAGTACACAGTCATGTATGTGTATGTGCGTGGCGTGTGCATATGTGTGCTTGTATGTATGTGTGCTTAAACATACGTACATACATGTATGACTATGTGAGTAGGCAAATGTATCACTTCTCCTAAGGAGTCACAGCCCAGCACTAAACCCTAACTTTCCCCCCATCCTTCCATTACCTCTGCTCTGTCCTTCATCATGTGTAATCTCAGCACTCCCAGGCTTCAGTCAGTCACTCTCCTAACCTTGCACAAACAACCTCCCAAAACCTACCCACACACAAAAAAGTTGGAAAGTTGGGAAGCCTTGGGACTGAGGAAATGGCTCAGCTGTTAAAAGAACTCACTGCTTTTTTTTTTTTTTTTAAACAAGATCCAGATTCAGTTCCCAGCACCCACATGACAGCTCACAGCCACCTGCACAGATACCTACACACTAAATGGACATGAACTCACACATGTATGTGCATATACACATACACAAAATAGATGAGAGAGAGAGAGAGATAGACAGGTGGGTGGATGGATAGGTATGTAGGTGGATAAATAGATAGATGATAGATAGATAGATAGATAAATAGATAGATAGATAGATAAACAGATGTTAAAAAAAGAGAGAGAAAATCCAAAATCCTCATCATACCGGAGAATCAAGAATATTAATTTTCTCCAAAGTCCAATGCTTTCCTTTTTTGTTTCTATTACTCCTACTGTATATGTGAGATGTATGTATCTGTTCTTGAGTGCTGTGGCTCCTGTATGAAGGTCAGAGGACAGCTGTGTGGAACTGGAACTCTTCTTGTACCCTTGCCTACATTCTAGAGATCTACCTGAGGCTGGCTGGTGTGAATGGCAATCGATTCATCCACTGAGCCATCTCAGTCCCATCCACTCATTAAGGACCAGTTGCCGGGAAATGAGCCCAGGGCATGACACATTCTAAGGGCACACTCAAGCATACGTGCTAGCGTTCAGACCCAGATTATCATGTCAAGAGAGCACATTTAATACAGCTGATCTGCACCCGACACCATCACAGGACAAGTGTAGCCACAAGAGTGGAATCCGTGTCACCCAGAGTCCAGCCTCAACCCTGGCCTGTACCCAAATCTCTACCCTTGGGGGCAAAGGGAAGGTAAGCAGGTGATAGTGAGCTTCCAAGGTACGAGGCAGCCTCAGCAGCCCAAAGCAATGCATGAATGACAGCTATCAGGAGACCAAGGGGGCTGTAAACAAAGAGACCAGTGCCCTCTGCCTTCCAGAAAGGACAGTTACCAGTTGAGATGCTTCCTAAGGACATGACTCTGCTGGACCCCACAAGCACAGCTGGCAGAAGCCCTATGCTCCTCCTCAGTTAAGAGAAGAGGGGTCCATGGCAGTATGGCTCCTAAGAAGGGTCTCTCCACACTCCTCGATAAGAACATGAAGCACCAAAGGCACCCACTTCTCTCTCCTGCTTGCTCTCATAACAGCTGAACTCTTGACAGGGCAGTCAGTTGGGGAAATGTGTCCAAAGGGCTCACAGAGCAGCAAGGCACTGCAACCTGGCCACTGTGACCTGTACTACTCCAGCCAGGGCAATGGCTCCACAGGCCTGACTGACACTAAGTACCATGCAGCAGGCACCAGACACGCAGGCACACCAGCACACCAGTGTTCCAACAGGGCCGGTCCAACTGGGTATGAGGGGCCTCTGATCTCCATCACAAGAAAGAAGTCACGGACGTGTCTTGTCTGGGCAGAGTATCCCCAGGGGTAGGAGGGACCCTTGCCGGCAGCTAACTAGCCCAGAAGACAGGAGAAAGCACGTAGCACTGGGCCTGCTGGGCCAGCCTCTGAAAGAAGGGTTCTGCAGATGGGCTGGAGAGGAAAGGAAGAGGCACTGTCAAGTAACAGAACGGAAGGCAGTGCTGCCATCAGAAGGTGAAGGCTCCAGAGCCAGCAGGGGACAGTGTGATTACAAGACAGCAGAGCTCAGACAGTCTCCATCTGGCCTTGCTTCTCAGCAGGAAAGACAGTCAGCAAGCCGGAAGTATTACAACAAAGGGCTGTGTGAATCCCACAGGCCTGTGCCCTCTCTCCAACACCTTATCCCAACTAATGTACCCTTAACTCCCTGAGTCCTGGAACAGACACAGCCACCATGAAGGGTGACATCCAGGCCAAGATTCAGGGGATCACAGCTGTTGGTAGCATCTGACAAGCAACCCAAAACTGAACTACAAATGGCTCAGGTCATCAGTGAATGGCACCCAACAATAGAGAAGTGTACAGATGGGAAAGCAACAGGGAACGCCCTGCCCTTGCTCTGTGTTGAACACACCATCCCAGCAGCTCTGCTCTGTGGCCCATTCGGCATCTCTGCACTCATACCTGACACAGACCAATCACATGAGATGCTCCAAGGGACCCAGTGGGACATGCATCTTCCAGTATGAATGGGTTTTAATTCAGTCAGTCAATCCCCAAAGCTTATCATTACCTAAAAGAAATGATTTCCCCCCAAAGCAGTCACTTCCTTATATACACAGGATCCTGTGAGCATGCAGGCTGCTGCAATGCCCACTCCCCACCCCCAGTTCTGTAGATATGCAGATTCTCAACAGTCTTTACAATAAGGCTCAACCTCCCTCTCATGCAAAGCATCCATTAAGCCGAAACAAGAGCTTCTCATCACAGCACAAGAAGGAGCCTGCTTGCCTTGTCTTCTGCGGTCTCGAAGCAAGGAGGCAGAGGAAAGCACTGGAAGCCAACAGGCAGAGGTGAAGACGGCAGCAGCTCACCTACCTGAGATTCAAGCCCATGGTCTGGTCCAGTTTCTCCCAGCTCTGCAGCTTTGCAAGCAGCCTCTAGAAAGACAATTATAGCCATCAGTGTCTCCTGCCCAGCAACAGTCATGTGAAAGCAAACAATGACAAAGGTCTGGAGTCCCCCATCCTATCTGTGATCATAGGTGGGTGGGTGACCTTAGCAGATGAAGGTACATGACTTGCCTAGGCCTTGCTCCTTCCTGGCCCATGGTGCAAGTCCAGGAGCTTCTCTCAGAACGCTGAGTCCTAGACTAATGACCTCTATTCGAGAGCCACATTTTCCCCAAGTCTATGGTAGGCCAGGACCAAAGATGACTTAGATGCGGGCTAGCCAGCTATGAGGGGGAGGCAGGGCCATCTATGCTTGTGTGCCCGTTCCAGACCAGCTTGAGTCTCACAAAGTCTCTTTCCCTAGCCCTTTGGAGCTGGAATGACCATGTGCTTAGATCAGCCCCATCTTCAGGGGCCAGCACATAGCTGATACCAGGGGCTCACATCTTCAGGGGCCAGCACATAGCTGATACCAGGGGCTCACTCATGATTCTGGGTCCACTAGTCCTGCAGATCCAAAGCTACAAGAGCTCTACAACACAAGGCAATAACAGGATATCTGAGAGGAGTTCTGGTGAGGAGCCAATAGTGTATCAGAAGCCATAGGCCTCAAACCAGCCCAGTGACCCTTTGCAATGAACACTTGCAAGTTAAGACGTACAGACAAAAGGCTGTGCTGAGGGACACACTGTGACACCCTACAGCTTCCACAACAAGTTTTTTTCTTTTGAGGGGAAGTTGCCAGGGCAGAGGGCAGATGCAAAGGGACACAAAGATGGATAGAACTGGAGTTCATGATATGAAATACACAAATTCAATAAAACAGCTAAATAAATTTTTTTTTAAAAAGGTTCTCGGCCCACAAGGCATGCCCCATGGCTTTAATCCCAGAACTCTGGAGGCAAAAGCAAGCAGACCTCTGAGAGTCCAAGGCCAGCCTGGTCTACACAGAAAGTTCCAGGCCAGCCAAGAATATATAGTGAGACACTGACTAAAAAACAAAACAAAAAAGCAAAACAAAAAAAAACAAAAAATAAACTGTGCCCGGTTTATATTTTCATATTGTAGCTTTTCATTTTACAAAGAAGTTTCCAATTTTAGTAAAGTTTACATTATCATGTATTTTTTTCTTTATAAATAAAGTTATAGCTAAACAGTCACTATAAAAACCTAAATTTTATAAATGTTATTTTGTTTGCTTCTATAATGGAAGAAAAATGTGCATAGTTTCTCCCATTTTACACTTGGATCAATGATTAATTTGGAGGTGACTGTGGTGTAACATATAAAGTCTATGTATGGACTCACTTTTTAACCCAAATGGATATTTAATTTTTGTGAACTATCTGTTGACTGGTCTCACTCTTGAAAAGTTTTTGGACGGGCCAGGCAGTGGTGGCGCACACCTTTAATCCCAGCACTTGGGAGGCAGAGGCAGGTGGATTTCTGAGTTCGAGGCCAGCCTGGTCTACAGAGTGAGTTCCAGGACAGCCAGGACTACACAGAGAAAGCCTGTCTCGAAAAACCAAAGCCAAAACCAAAACCAAAAAAAAAAAAAAAAAAGCCTGTGCCCAGTACTGGCAGTGTAACAAGGGCTAGCAAGAAGGAACTTACACCATGCCTGGAGGCCTGAGCCTAAGCCCCAGGGTACACACAGTGGGAGAAAATACTCTCGCAAGCTGTCCTGGGAAGTCCACACAAACACTACAGCACGTGTACTTACTTGCTCTTTCCCACATACACATATATACACACACGCACACATACATACACACACATATACATTGTGACACATGGGCTCACTTTTTCTCACACACATACATACACATATATGTATGCACACACATATACACTGTGGCATGTGCAGTCTTTTTTCTTCTCACATGCATACCTACACATACACACATATATACATTCATACACACACTAAGGCACGTGCATTCACTCTTTCTAACACACATACACACGCACATACACAAACATAAAATAAAAACTGTAAAAGGGTGGGACAGGGGCTCAGCTACTTATCTTCCCACACCAGAGTTACAGGACACTGTCCCTGCCAGGCCCTGACCACTTTCCACAGACAGGCATGCACCGACCCAGTGTCAACAGCAAGCACATTTCCATACAGGACTCAAGCTAAGCACCCTAGACCTCGAAAACTGTCAAAGACAAACAAAAATAAGGACATCCACGTGTAATATAAGTTATGTTAGTAAATGCAATGTGTTGTTTGCATGACATTTGGGCTCATGAAAGTGGGCTCAAGGACCAAGGTGGCCTTCACTATCTCAGAGTCCAACCAGTTTATTTCAAGTTCTGGGATAGACTGGCCCCTGTCCTGCAACAAGGAGAAAAGAGAACTACAAGCTGCTATGACTATGACATTACAAAACCTTGGTGACTGCCCAGTAGTGGTGCCACCTTTAATCCCAGCACTCAGGAAGCAGAGGCAGGTGGATATCTGAGTTCAAGGCCAGTCTACTCTATAGAGTTGAGTTCCAGGATAACCAGAGTATACAGAGAAACCCTGTCTGGGGGCTGGGGGTCGGGGAACCTTGATCCCTTAAGAATAATAACTAGGGGCTGGAGAGATGGCTCAGTGGTTAAGAGCACTGACTGCTCTTCCAAAGGTCCTGAGTTCAATTCCCAGCAACCACATGGTGGCTCACAACCATCTGTAATGGGACCTGATGCCCTCTTCTGGTGTGTCTGAAGAGAGCAATGGTGGTGTACTTATATGCATTACATAAATAAATCTTTAAAAAAACAAACAAACAAACAAACAAAAAAGAATAATAACTAAAGGGGGAACCATCCAATAAAGGTAACTCTTGCTTATTCATAATATAAAAATGCCTGTTGTGGGACTGTGAAGCCAAAAGCCTCAGTCATGGAGAGACATTATACCCACAACTGTCTACTGGGACCCCAGCAGGACTTCTGAGTCCTTTCTGTGGGATGCTGTAAGCTCCCAGTGAGGTGCCTTGCACTCTCTGCTGCTTCTCTTTCACTTTTGCTTGCTCTATACTTAACTCATTTGTGCAAGAATGAAAGAACAGCTCTCTGGACAGAATGCCAGGGGAAAGGACAAAAAAGGTTCCAGATCTTTTTGCCTACAAAGCCAGTGTTCTAGAGAGGCCTGTCTGAGACAGCACAAATAGACAGGAACTGCAGCACGGGCTGGTCACATAGAACTCTCTGGTGCCAACAGGACTCTGGTGCCTTGGACTTCTAAAAGAAGACAGAGATAGAGCTGAGGAGATGGCTCAGTCAAGCAAACAGCTTACCACACAAGAATGGAACATGCATTCACTCCCCGATGCTCATTTAACTAAAACTGGGCATAGGAACAAACACCTAAACTCCAATGCTGGAGGAGAGCAGGCAGGCAGAGCTCACTAATCACCGAGCCTAGCTGAGTTAGCCAGCCCCAGGTTAAGGGTTACACTGGGCCTGGGAGGCTCTAATACAATGTAAGAAAATAGCCACTGCTATTGGTTGGACATTGTTGCTAAAGACCGCACATACTGTGGAGACTAGATAAATCAAGCTAGAACTCAGTGAGAGGCTTCCTCCCTGCTAGCTAGTCCTTGGAGTTCGGCAAGGTGCTATGCTGGCTGCTTGGAAGAACCATCATCAACAGTGTTACCCAGCTTTAGAGCCTGTGTGCATGATAACTAACAAGCAGCCAAAACGAGCCTACAGGTGCAACCATGGCAGGTATTTTACCAGGGTAACCAACTGCTTTCTGATTGGATTTGATGCTCACTCCAGAAGAGGAAACCCCTATCTGGTACTGCAAACCCAGTCAAAAGCTCATAGCTGAGGACAGACCTTAGTATAGAAGCAACAACTATTGTTGTGTGTAATGGATCTGTCAAGTTGCCCTCTAAACAGCTACACTTATGCCCGTAGAATATATCACTGTCAGCTTTAATCAAAGAAGCTTCTATTTGCAATAGGCAGCAGTGACTGCAGAGTCTCAGAGCTGACTGCACTACCCACCACACAAGCACAGCATCCCCATGGCTGTCCAACTACAACGTGTAATGGAGATGCCCAAGGTGCTCCGGACAGGGCAGAGGACAGCCCTGGACAAACGGCTCACCCACTACTCACCTCCTTCTCCAACTCCAGGTCAACCAGAGCTTCCTGCATCTTCTCCTGGCGGCCCAGCTTCCTCTGCAAACCTTCCAGCTCCTCCGTGAGCAGCCCATTGGTCTCCCTCATCTCCCTACAGGGCCAGAACAGTCACACATGTGGAGGAGCCCAAAGGACACCAAGCCCAGGGAGCCAACTATCAACCAACAAGGGGCGGCAGGCTGTGCAGGAGCCCTCACCTTAGCTGAGTGTTCTCTTCCCGCAGCCTCTTCAGCTCACGCTCCATCCTAGGCAGCCGCATCAGCTCAGACTTCATGCTCTTTACCACAACTGCATCCTGCTCTTGCAGACACAGCTTCTGCTCCAGGTCCTGTGAGCAAAGAGGAGAAAGGACAGTAAGCAGCCAGAAGAACTGCAAACAGCCTCTGTAAAACAGAGAGGCTGGTCTGAAGGACACGAAGGCCTTCAACTATGGAATAATCTGGAGAAGACAGACAGACATGGAGATCATGGTGGGCAGTTTAAGATACAAAAAAAATTGAGGTACCAAAAGCTAGGAAGCTAGCTCAGTCAGTAATCACTTGCCATGCAAGAAAGCATGAGGCCCAAGATCCCCTCAATGCTTCCGAACACACACACACACACACACACACACACACACACACACACACTTTTTTTTAAAACACTGGTATGGTAACACAGGCTTTTAATCCCAGCATTCAGAAGGCAGAGACAAGTGGATTTCTGTGAGTTCAAGGCCAGCCTGATCTACACAGTGATTTCTAGGACACCCAGGGCTACATAGAATGACTTGAATAAATTAATGAATAAATGAATGAATAAATGAATGAATGAATGAATGAATAAACAAATAAATAAATAAATAAGACTACATTTAAAACCAAGCCAGCCAGGCCTGTCCAGAAAAGAAAAAAATTGACAACACCCTGAGGAGCAACACTAACCGCCTGCACACCCGTCAAACTCACAACTATCTACAACTCGAGGCCCAGGGGATATGACATCTCTGGCTTCCCTGTGAAACCTGCGTGTCTGTACACCTGCATTCACACATACATTCTCACACAGACATACATACATATACAACTAATTCTTAATTAAATAAGCCTTTTTTTTTTTTTAAACAAAGCCATGGGAGCCTGGAAGGTCTAATTTGTCCTAGAACCTCAATGGTCTCCATAACCCAGACAGTCTAGGAAGTCTCCCAAGGCTAACCTGCCATGCTGCATCCACACCACCTCTAGAGCAGCCCTGGAGCACGCAAGAGCCAGTACCCACACCGCTGTCCCTCCTGCCTGTGCCCGGCCACATACCATCCAGCCCTCTGGTCCCCAACTGCCCAGTGCCACAGGCCCCTTTGGCCACCTGTGGTCAGCTTGTGCTGTGTGGGTGGTGAACCTCAACACTTGCATCTGTTCCCACTGTACAACAGGATGGCCTACACTACACCTGTCACTATGGCCCTCAACAAGGTAGCACTGGAACCTGTGACAAGTCACTGAACAAGCTGTATATAAAGCCAGGACCAAAACAATTGATCAAGACCCTTCATAGAGCCCAGCTCCATCCAGGTAGAGTCAAGTAGTGGGAACAAAGTGACAGAGAAGACCAACTGGTCAACCTCCCTGCATGAGGGAATAATGAGAGGTAAGAAGGCTGGGGTCAGGCCTAGGGAAAAGGCTCAGCAACTAACGACATGTGCTGCTCTTTCAGAGGACCCAAATTCAGTTCCTAGCACCCGGTTAGGCAGCTTACAACTTAACTCCAATTCCAAGCCTCTTCTGGCCTCTGCTGACTTCCATACCCACACATATATAAAAATAAAAATAGACCTTTAAGCAAATAAATAAAAAAGACAAGAGGGCCAGGTAAACCAATGCCAGAGGCACAGGAGCAATTGCTAGCCTACTGCCTTGGAGCACACACACACACACACACACACACACACACACACACACACAGAGCAGGGGCAGCAGGGAGACAATGATACAGGTCTCCTCCTGGGACTGAAGGCAACAGGAAACCATGGAAGCACCACCTCTCAGCAATACCCACTAGGGTAAAGGAGGCTGAAGGTAAATCAACAGCCCTGGCTTGCTGACCTAGCTCAGCCATGCTCTGTCCATGCAGACTCAAACAGGAGTTCCACCCTCTAAACCTACTTCACGGAGTACTTGGTCCTAAACTCATGAGCCTCTCATCTCAGCCTCTACAGCTGGGCTCACAGGGTGTCTCATGCATACGTCTCTAAGCCTAGATTGCAGTCCTCTCTGTTAGCCTTTTCCCATGGATCTCTAGTGGTCTTCATCACTGGCTCGCTTGAGCACCTGAATACTCATGGTGGCCTCCCAAGAAGGGCCCAGCATCCTCAAGACAATCAGCATGCATCCTCACACGCCACTGAGCACACCTCCAGGCAGGACGGCGTGTGAGTGACAGGAGGGATGCCCCTCCCCTGCCTAGTATAGGAAGCTGCATAGACTGACGGGAAGCACCTACCTTAATCTTCTGCTCATGGTCACTTCTCTCTTCTTGACTAGCCTGCAGCTCCTGAATCTTCTGATTTGCCTCCTGCCATTTCCTGTGAGAGAAGGGCATAGTACATGGAAGGCCAGTCCATAATGCCATGCCAGCATGGGGACACACACACACACACACACACACACACCTTATCCAGGGAAACCTCAAGTCCTGAGCCAACCTTTGCCCAGGCTCTAAGACTGTGACATTGTCTGATAGGGTTACAAGGGAGCCCAGGCTACCTGTGGCACTACCTAGCTCTCTGTCCACCATTCAATCCACAGTGCCTGCTAGCCTGGTGTCACTGCAAGCATCAGAGGCTGCCCAGGAAGAAAGAAACTAAGCTGTCACCCTCTTATTCAGATGCACACTTCTCAAGTCCAGAGGCCTCACTGTGTCCTTCATGCAGTCTATGGACTGCATTAGTGACTGACAAGGGCTGGCCATGCTCTCACCGCTGCTGCAGCTCCAGCTGCTCCTTCAGCTCCTGCTTCTCAGACTCCAGGCGCTTGACCTGGACCTTCTGGTCCATCGCACTCAACTGCAGCTCGGAGACATGCCCCTTCAATGAATTAATCATCTGGAAGGAAAAAAAAAAACAACCTGGATGCTCACTGGGGTCCCATCTGCATGCAGACAATGAACCAAAAGTACCCAAGCACAGCTTTCACACACAGAGACCAAGGAGAAAGGAAGGACAGAACACCTCCCGTATGCTACCCAGGACCGCACAGAGCCCTGTCCTCGAAGCATGTGGTGAGTAGACAACACGAGCATTTCAGCTCAATGCCTGCCTTGCTCCACACCATTGATACAGATGTGGGTCATTGATACACCATTGATACAGATGTGGGTTGTAGCCTCTAGGGAAGCTGTTTTTAGCTACATCTGATACTCTATAAAGTCTATTAGCGTCCACACAGGGTACCACACCCAGCACCCAGGACCCCACATGTCTACCTCAGTGTTTTCCACACCTCAGACCTCCATCACACTCTAAGCCTCCCTAGCACCTGCATGTCAACATTCCAACAGAATGTAACCCAGGATGGAAAGACAGCAAGGTCCTGGCCAAGATACAGGCCATCATCAGAACTTAGCTTCAGAGCTCAGCTGCTGGGCCAGGCCTCTTCAGACAGCTACTTGAGAGGCTGAAACAGGTCAGTTAAAAGTTAAATCACCATGAAGGGTACAGACTAGGTTCAAAGCCAATTTGGGCAGTTTAATGAGAACCTATCACAAAATAAAAAGTCAAAAGAAGGTAATGCACAAAGGCACACATTTTATTCCTGGCACTTACAGGGCAGAAACCAGAGAACTCTAGGAGTCTAAGGCCACCCAGGGCTCTATAGTAATATCTTGTCCCGCTCTTCCAGAAGTCCTGAGTTCAATTCCCCGCAACCACATGGTGGCTCACAACCATCTGTAATGGTAATCCGATGCCCTCTTCTGGTGTGTCTGAAGACAGCAACAGTGTACTTACATACATAAAATAAATAAATAAATCTTTAAAAATTAAAGCACCTAGAATCCCCCAGTGAGGGACTGGGGTGTGTGGCTCAATGATAAAGCACTCACCTAAAACCCCTTCCATAAAAGCCCTCAGGATAGGGAAAGGAGAAACAAGCCAGTGAACTGGGCCAGAAGCTAATGGGGAGCCACAGTACTTGGAAAAAGTAGTCTCAGAGCAAAGCCAGTAGACTCTGTCCAGCAGACTCAAGATGGACAGAAAGTACATCTGACACCATAGAATGTCCACACAAAGGAACCTGTAGGAACCTCCACCCTTGCTCCACCCATACCTCACCAGCAGATCTCCCCAGCTACTTTCCAAAAAAGAACACGCCGGCCTAGCCACTCAGGAAAGCCAACCTACTTAGAATCAGCTACTCGAATTAATATTTGCAAATAGTGGCCTGAAACCACTGTAATAAAAAAAATTTTTTTTAAATTAAAAAAAAAAAAAAAAAAAAAACACCTTACCTGAGTGGTCCTAAAACAGACCATAAGTAACACTGGGCAGCCTGCACTGGGGCCTGGCAGCTCTCTCTCAGTGGCATCCTCTACAAAGAGGCTACAACTGTTGTTTCCCTATGTATGACAAGCCACCGGATGGATGTGTCAGTGTCACTCACTGCCAGGAGGTTGGCTCAGGGAACCCTATTTCACAGCAACTTGAACCCTTAGCACAACATGCAGACTTCGATGGCACTGAGAACATGCCCAAAGCCTGGTGTGGTGACACATGGCTGTAATGTTGGCAGGGGAAGAGGTGGAGGCAGGAGGACCAGAAGTCAAGGTTATTGTTGAATAACACTATTCTCCCAAGCACACAGTTGCTATCTTCATGATTTCAGCTGTCACCGCTGGGTTTGTTGATGACAGACAGTGCATCAGAGAAGGGGTGGAGACCACTCACACTCGTACACCCTTCCCACCCACTTATACTTGAGTGTGCACTAGTGACACGTGCCCTTGTGGTCTTGGGGGGCGCGTGGGGGAATAGAGTACATAGGCTTGGAAAGACTAAAGGAAGAAGGCTCCATCTACATAGCTGTGGAGAAGCCATCATCCATACCTGGTACAGATTTCCCAATGTAGCTGCTTTGGGGTTACCCACACTCCAGTCAGCACCCTGTCATACATGCTCATTAGGAAACCTAGCAAATTCAATGATTCCCCAAGAGTGTCCTTCGTCCCTTAGAAGGGGAGGAGCAGACACAGCCTAGTGTGCTCCCTAGGGAGAAAAGTCTTTAACATTATCTTTGGCTCTGCAGCTAGTTTGAGGCCAGCCTGAACTACATAAATCCTTGTCACAAACAGAAAGAGAGAGAGAGAGAGAGAGACAGACAGACAGACAGACAGACAGACAGGCAGGCAATAAACAGGGCTTGTGGGACAGCTCAGCAGGCCTCTGCCACTCAGAAAGGACTCACATAAAGCAGAGAGAAAAACCAACTCCAAAGTTGTCCTCCAATCTCCACATATGCACCACACACACACATAATCCATGCTAGTAAGAATAAAGTTAAAAGACTCAAAATGAAACAAGAACATGTTCCAACCAGATACAGTGCGCAGACCTTTAATCCTACCACCAGGAGCCTGAGGCTGGAGGCAGTCGAGTTTGAGGTGGAGTTAAACGGTAAGGCTGAGGACAGTGGGGGCCACACAGTGAGACCCTGACTCAGAAAAACCAAACAAAAACAAAAATCAAGGGACTGGAGATCTGGCTCAGGGGTTAAACACACTGTCCACTTTTCCACAGGGCCTAGCTCTCAGCACCCACAAAGTGGCCTACAACCACCTACAACTCCAGTCCCAGGGGACCTAATGCTTTCTTCCACCCTCTGTGACAACAGACATATACATAGTATACTTAGATACAAGCAAGTTAAACACTCATTCACAAAAACTAAAACTAAATCCGAAGCGTGAGCTCGGATCCCCAGCACCCGTGTGATGAGCTAGGTATGTCAGCTAGTTCTATGTCAGCTTGACAAAAGGTACAGTCATTTGAATGAGGGAACATCAACTGACAAAATGCACCCAACAGACTAACCTGAGGCAGTCCAGGAGCATCTTCTTGAATGGTGACTGATATGGAACAGCCTGACTCACTTGGGGTGGTGCAACCCTGAGCAGAGGAGCCTGGGCACTAGAAGGCAGGCTGAGTAAGCCATGAGGAACAGGTGGTAGGCTGTGTCCCTCACAGCCTCTGCTTCAGCTCCTGCCTCTAGGCTCCTGCCTTGAGCCTTTGCCCTGACTTCTCTCTGTGACAGACAGACAGTAAGCTACTAAGCTGAAAAAAAAACAAAAAAAAACAAAAAAAAAAAAAAAAAAACCACTCCTGCCTCCCAAGCTGCTTTCAGTCATGGTGTGTGGTCACAGCAATAGAAACCCTGACCGGGACACTAGGTGTGGCGCCACACACCTGCAATCCCAATGCTAAGGAAGCAGACAAGAAACTCCTGGAATTAATCAAGACAGGTCTACTACGAGACCCCATATCACAAAATAAGGAAAAGACCCTCAACTACAACGCCTGCCCTCCAAATGTGCACGTGTGCACCTGCATACAACATGCATACCTACAAGAACACACACTACAGACACCACACACACACATATAACATAAAATAAATAAAAATCATCTAAATCTAACAGTGAGGACCACCTTTTGGAGATTTCTGCATTCAGTAGTGTACGCAGGTACCAAATGCCATGACAGAGACAGCCTGCCCTGATGAAGGACAAACACCACTGAGGAGGTGGGCGAATCCATAAGTGAGCAGAACTGCAGGAGGCAGGGGTGATGAATCAGAGCACACAACTGAAACCTGCAGTGGAGGGCTTGTGACTTTGCACTGTGTGACATGGAAGTGCTTCCCTAAGGAAGGGCAACTGAGCCTCTCCTGCTCATCACTGAGGGTATGCAAAGGCCTCCTCTTCTGTGGAAGGGCCAAGGAGCCGGGCCAGGCCTGTGCCCATGTGAAGCAAGAGCCCCACTCGTCTGGAAACAGATCACGGCTCCTCTCCTGCCAAGACTTGCTTCGGAAGACAGATGCGCCAACAACCTTAACATGCTCCCCGGCGCTGCAGAGGCAAAAATAGCCCGCAGCCCGCTCCAAGGATCTATCAAGTGGAGAAGGTGTGGGGACAGAATACCAATGACGGCATGCGGCTGGCCCCTGGAGCTCTCAGCTGTTCCCTTCTGGCACCTGTGATCTTGAACACCATGGAAGGGGGCGGGAGGCCTGGGGGGGTCCGACTCTCTCCAAACCCTCACTCAGGCAACCTCCAAAACACCAGCACCAGCCTCCCTGGACTGTGCTGCACCTGCACCCCAGTTCAAAGGCAGCCTCTGATGCTAACAGACTCACTGCTAATCAAAGACATGCAAATCCACAGGCACCGGCTCACAGCTTCTGCGGGGAAAAAAGGAAACAGGACTTACAGAACATTCCCTATCCATGACAGACAAGATGACAGTGACACCAATACCTCAGTCACCGTGGCTGTTAACAAACCCCAGCAAGGATAGCAGCAGCCAGGGTGTTGCCAAGAGGCCTGATGCCATGAGCCCTGTTTGCCCAAACAAAGCAACACTAGAGAAGCCAATGGGTGCACACAGGAAGCCATGTACCAAACATATAGGAGGACACAAAATCAATGGACTGGCCAATTATAAAATTCTCATTTACAAAGACTCTTGTCATCCCAGGACTGTATAGACTGACATAGGTAGACTGTCTCAAGCTCAAATCCAGCCTGGGCTACAAACTGAGACCTTGCCTCAAACAAAACAAAAAATATCTATGTTCAACATACTCACTGACCCTGTAGATGGTAAAATCAGTGTTTTCACTATGATTACAGCCCCAAAATGAAGTCACTCCCAATGCATGTATCTAAAATGAAGGTGCAAAGCCGGGTGTGGTGGCACACACTTTTAATCCCAGCACTCAGGAGGCAGAGGCTGGCCTACTTCTGCCATGAGTTCGAGGCTAGCCTGGTCCACAAAGTTAGTCTAGGACAGCAAGAGCTATACAGAGAAACCCTGTCTCAAAAAAAAACACTAGATAGATAGATAGATAGATAGATAGATAGATAGATAGATAGATAGATAGATAGGCAGGCAGGCAGGCAGGCAGGCAGGCAGGCAGGCAGGCAGGCAGGCAGGCAGGCAGGCAGGCAGGCAGAATAACATGAAGGTGCAGGCGAGAGATGGCTTAGGCGAGAGAGAGAGAGATGGCTACACATGTGTGTAGCACACAAGCATGAGAGCCTGAGTCCCACCCGCAGGACCCATGCAGAAAGCTGGATGTGATGGTGCTCACACTCCCAGTCCTTGTGAGACAGAGACAAGTGCATCCTATCCCTTGCTGGCCTGCCAGCCTAGCATACTTAATGACTTTCAGGCCAGAGAGAAATCCTATCTCAAAACACATGTGGGCAAGGGAGGGTGCTGGAGAGATGGCTTGGCAATTAAGTCCACGTGCTGTTGTTCGGAGGATCCAGGTTAAGGTCCCAGCACCTCCATCAGACAGCTCACAGCTGCTTTGTAATTCCAGTTCCAGGGGATCTAATGCTGTCCTCTTATCTTCATGGAAACCTAAACTAACATGCATATATCCATGTGCTTATGCATAATTAAAAATAAAAACAAGGTGAATGGCACCTGAGGAAAACCAGCCAAGGTTGGTCTCTGGCCTCACAGCCATACACACAGACATGTACCCACATACATGTGGGCATGCTCACACACATCTTGCTGTCATCATGTTGAATTATAGGTAGATGAACTCTTCTTAGAAAACAGCCATCTGTACCAGAGTGAGTCTAGGTCCCAGGCATGGGCCTGTGCTCACCTCCCTGGCCGCAGCCAAGCCATCCTCCCGTTCCCGCAGCTGCTGACTGGCAGCATCCAGACTCTGCTTGCACAGCCTGTGGCGCTCCAGCTGCTCCCGCATCTTCTCTTCTGCTGTGGCCTCACGCTCCTGGAGTTGTCGAATGCGTGCCAGGAGCTCCTGGTTGCGATCCACCTCACGCTGTGGAGAAGGAAGAGCTTGGTCAGGGAGTGTAGCACAGAGGAGCCAGGTAGGCCTGTCAGTCACGGAGGACAGAGGCAGGACCAGACAAGAGACCCAGATACAAGGGCTCCTGATGCAGCAGCATGGTGACTCCCACTCTGCGAGGCAATTGGCATGGACCGCACTACACACTCGTCACACTGTCTGCTCACCGCCACCCTCCTTGAAAGAGAAGATAAAGCATGGAAAATCTACAATTCAGACTTGACCTTGGAATGAAGCTGAGCTTCTGCAGAGCCAGCAGATCTTGTCTGGCCACGCTCAGGCTGTCATTAAAATGCGTTGAGACCCCCCCCACGGAGAAGATGACTACAGCTAGGCAGGGACATGGACGGCAGCTGCAGGCAGGACCATCACTGTCCTGAGTGTCCATCACACACACCTTCAGAGCCACCACACTAATCTCCAGAGCTATGTGGCTCAGAGAAGTGGGGATAGCACTGAGGTCCAGTCACATCATGACTGCCATCACGAGTCTGGGGAGGACAGGACTGAGAACAGTCACTCTGTCCTCAGCAGAAACCATCCACCCAAACTCTACTCAGAGCTTCCAGGAACTTCAGCAGCCAATCCTAGCCATGAGAGTAGACGTCACCTGTGTCTAAAACAGTGTTGCAGCCCCTAACCAACAAAGGCTCAATGCACAAGCGCGCACACACACACACACACACACACACGCACGCACACACACACACACACACACTCAAGGCTGCAGCCCCTAGGGAGAAGGAAGGCTGAACCATACCTTGAAAGGACCCAAGAGAACAGCAACTGCAAGTGCAGCCTTAAAAACATCAGGAAGACCAGTCTACAAGTCAGAGAGGCCCGCTCTGTGACTGAGGGAGCGGGGGAGGGGAGAGAAGGATGCATCAGAGTCCAGGGAGCCAGAGAACCACTCTCCTGGCACTGCCAGCACACTACAGAAAGGCGATCGTTCAGCATGCAGGTCTTCTGACCTTCCGCCTCACCACCAAATACTATTTCAAGGTGGAAGGGGCACCTGACCTGTCTAATCTACCCACCATCAAATGAGCTGTCCCAGAAAAGCCACGGTAGATGTCAAGACTCCAAGGGGCAGTCTGACATCTCCAGCACCTCATGGCTCACCCCAACCCTTAGAGTATCTCTGAGCAGAAAGGAGAGGGACAACCCTCTGAGAAGACAGAAGGGCCAAGACCTCACTTTCCCATCACTGTGGTGCCTGCTTCTCCCTCAGGAGGAGCCTTCCCTCACTCACTCAAGCATCCTCCACGCCCATGAGGCCACATCAGCACTCACACTGGCACCAGCACAGGACATAGGCCAGAGTGCCACAACCACCCGTTGTGGTTAATCTTGCCTGTCAATTTAGCAAGATTTAGACTGTCCTAGAAGACACCTTCGGGGATGTCTATGAAGATGTTTCCACAGAGCTTTACCTAAGGAAGGAAGACTCACCCTGAAACAGGCAGTCTGGTCCCAGTCTGGTCTCAGACTGAATAAAAAAAGTGCTGAGCCCAGCATCCACCTCCTCTGCTTCCTGACATGACCAGCCGCCTCATGCTCCTGCTGCCATGCCTTCCCTGCCATGATGGACTGCATCCATGTGAGCCAGAATAAGCCATTCCTTCCTCAAGTTGTTTTTGTCTGGTACTCTGTCACAGCAACAAGGGAAGGAGGGAGGGAGGGAGGGAGGGAGGGAGGGAGGGAGGGAGGGAGGGAGGAAAACAGAACCCTAACAAGGAGACAAGCCTGGACAGTACAATAGGGCCAGCACTCTACACTCTAGACTTAAATCCACTTAAATCCACCCAACCAGCAGCACACCAGGGAAGAGACCAGCCATTCCCACAAGGACAGGAAAATTGTGATGGGCACATCAGACAAGAACAGGGCAGATGGCATCACAGGGAAGGGAGGAAGGTTACAGATTGTGAGGTCTGATGCACAGCCTGAGTCACGTGACACTTGCATACCAATCAGAGTCCTAGAAAGCCCCCGGAAAGCCAGTAATAAACCTGAAGCAAAGGCTGGGAGAACGGCTCGGTGAGCAGTGCTTGCTCTGCAAGCCTGAGGACCTCAGCTTCATCCTAGAACCCACATAAAAAGTCAAGAGTATAATGGGTGCACATTTCATCTTACCTGTGGAAGGCAGAAAGGCAGATCCCTGAGGCTCACTGGCCAATACCCTATGAGAGTCCCTGTCTCCAAGGAGATGGGTAGCATTCCTAAGGATGACACCCTATGCCCTTTGCATGTACATCCACACCAACACACACATAAATAGTAAATTATAGTTCCCTGCACTGTGCATTTCCAAGTCATAGGGATGCACTACCCGAGTTGTCCAGGCCCGTTACAGAAGGAGGCTCTGGTAGGACACAACACAGACCCCAAGACTCTCTGCAAGCCTAAGATTTCCTGAGCCTGTCACCCTACCCATACCCCAACACCTAATATTTCTTCCAGATCACTACAATTCTTCTGGAGAAAAGAGGAAGCAGGATCACTGAGCAAATGACCCAGCAAACAGCCCCCTCTGCAGACACCCCACATCAGGCCACCCTTCTCCGACCTGCTAACATGAGATGGCCACAGAAGAATGCCCTGGTGCCTCTGACCCAGCAGCTGGGTCCTAGTTTGGTGGTCTGACAAGTGCTGCACACAGCCCTGTGCCTCCTGGGGCTGGCTGGACCCACCTCGTAGTTCCTGGCATTGGTGCTGGCTGCTCTCTCCAGCTCCACTCGAGCCCTCTTGTGGCTCAGCTCCATCTGCATCTTCTCCCGTTCCACTTGGATGAGGTAGGACTTTGAACAGATCTGTTCCGCTCTTTCCTCCAGCTGAGCAGTTGGTACCCAAAAGAAAAGAGAGGGTTTGGTAGCCATGTCAAATAAGGCAAGTGACAACCTGCAAGGCCAGCATGCTGGAGGCTGAGGCAGGAGGACTGCCGCATAGCAAGATCCTGCCTCCTGCCTCAAAAAATAAATAAGAAAGGGAGGAAGGATGGAAGGAAGGTAGGTAGGTGGGTGGGTGAATGTCTGAACCCTGTGCTCACTGCCCAAGCACCTGTCCCAGCAAGGCACTGTCCTAAGCTTGAGTTCCTACTGGGAGTGTGCAGGAGACAGCAAGAAAGAGTAAAAGAGGGCCTAGAGTCAGCCCAACAGTTCTTGCTGCGTGCAATGAGCTAACTGTCAACACGGCAGGATCTATTGCAGCCTGGAAGATGGGCCTCTGAGCATGTCTGTAGAAGAGCATCTTGAATTGAAGTGGCACGATCTGCCCACTGCAGACTGGACCACTCCCTGTCCGGGATCCTAGACTGAACAAGTGAAGAATGGGTTGGGCAGCAGCACACATAGACCTCTCTCTTCCTGATGTGAATGTGATGTGACGGGCTGCTTCAAGATCCTGCTGCCTTGACTCCTCACCCTTGAGTTTCAGCTTCCTTAAGTTGCTTTTGTCAGGGAATTTTATTACAGCAAAAGGAAAAATAACTAAGACGCTGCATGAGAGTAAGGACATAAGTTCAGGTTCTCACCAGCCACACAAAAGAGCGAGCCACGGGCCTAGCTCAGTGGCACAGGCCTTTCTTTAATCTCAGCACCTGGGAGGCAGAGGCAGGTGGATCTTGTGAGTTCCAGGACAGCTATATAATAAAGATGCTGTCTCTAAAAACAAACAAAAAACAAAAAATAGGAAGAGCGGAAAAAGCCAGGTGCAGCTGTGAGCATCTGTAATCCCAGCCCTAGAAAGGAGGACACAGGAGGAGCCTCGGGCTGTGCACCACTGTGAGCCGACATCTCTGTAAGTGAGGAGTCAGGATGCCCAGAGCGCCATGCTTTGACCATGTCCCCAAGGCTAAGCCTATCAGGAGCTGTGCTAGCCGGAGCTCGAGTCTGCATATCTACACAACCCTGGACAACTCCCAGAAAGCCTCACTCTGGAAACCCCACAGAGTGAGGACAAAGGTCCACGTCCTTGCTGAGATGTCAACCAGGGCTGATGTTGGCCATGTCCCTCACTGTGGCCTCTCTCTCCTGCTTTGAGTCTGAGGCTTAGACCCAGACAGAAAGACAAACAGACAGACACACACACACACACACGCACACACACTGTTGTGTGTGTGTGTGTGTGTGTCTTTTCCCCAGGGGATGGAACCCTGAACTTGTGTCACACATGGGAGACAAGGACTCTACCACTGAGCTACACCAGCCTGTTGTAGTTGCTGTTTAGAGACAAGGTTTCACCAAGTTGCCGAGGCTAGCCTTGAATTTGGGATCCTCCAAAGTAGCTGAAGTAGCTGGAGTAGCTGAGGTTCCAGGACCTGAGTTAAAGGCATGTACCACCACCATCAGCTGACTTACGGTCTTTCCCAGCTAGAGTTGGCCTCGAATTTGTTATGTAGTCAGGGATGGCCTTGAACTCCTGACTATCCTGTCTCTGCCCTACGGGTAGTTGGGTGATAGGCATATGCCACCAGACCATGATTAACTTTTGGTTTTGATTTTTCACTTTTTTTTTTCTTGAGACAAGGTCTCATTCTGTAGTTCTGGCAAGTTCTAGAACTTGCTGGGATCCTCCGGCCTCAATTTTCAAGTTCTGGGATTACATGCTTGTACCTCCAAGCCCACAAAATTTGTCACTGAGTCAATCCAGAGACTCCCCTGACCAGAAGGCCGGCTAGAGACCTGGCACACCTGCTCAGTCCACTCCAACCGCTGGCTAATGCCTGGACAAACAGAAGACAATATCTGCAGGAGCCCAGAACTGGGGACCCAGAGCACCTCAACTGCCAGAGGGGTGCCTAAGTAAGAGTCGTCAGTCTCAGAGAGCCCAAGAGGAAGTGCCATGCACTATCATAGAGTCACCAAGTCCACGGAGCCTTATCCCCCCCCCCCTCCACAGCACTCCCTGGGTGCTCACAGACCCTTAGGACCCACTCACTCACTAAACCAATGTTCCGTCTAGACACATTTTTAGGGTACTCAGATTCAGTGGCTCCCTACAGAGGGAAATGCTGTCCCAATTTGGCACAGTTTAGACTCTAGAAACATTCCAATTGCCACAAAGGGTTAGGGGTGTGCATGCAACTGACACTTAATGTGTAGAAGCCAGGGATTCTGCTACGCGTCCCACACACCACAGGAAATATCCAGCCTGCCTATGCCTGATGCCAAGGCTTCCCCATCCCTCCACCTGTGCATTTGGGGTACATATGCATTTGTGGTATGTGTATGTGTTCACATGGGTGGGCATGTATACCTGGATGGAAGTCAGAAGTCAACTTTGGGCATTTTTTGGGCACCTCCACCTTATTTTCCCTTTTCTTTTCTTTTTTTTTTTTTAAAGATTTATTTATTTTATATACATGAGTACACTGTCACTGTCTTCAGACACACCAGAAGACAGACTCGGATTCCATTACAGATGGTTGCGAGCCACCATGTGGTTGCTGGGAATTGAACTCAGAACTTCTGGAAGAATAGCTAGTGCTCTTAACTGCTGAGCCATCTCTCCAGCCCCTCACCTTATTTTCCTAAGGTCCTCACTGACCTAGAGCTCATCCATTCCACTAGGCTGAGCTTCAGGGATCCTCCTGTCTCTGCTTGCTGCCCACTCTTGAGTAATGGGCTTCAGACACGTCACCATGCCAGATGTTTACAGGGGAACCGGGGATTTGAACTCAGGTCCTCATGTTTGCACAGCCAGCACTTCACCCAGAGTCATCTCCCTAGCCCACCAAGTGATGCCTCTATTCTCATTTCACCTCATTTCCACACCTACCTGCTGAAGGGAGGAGTGAAGTCCCTTCACACTCCAGGTTTTGTTTCAGTGGCACAGTCTTGCTACGTAGCCTGGCTGACCTCAAACTCACAAGACCTCCACCTCTGTCTCCCAAGCATACCACACCCAGCTCCAGTCCTAGGTCTCAGCAAGCTCAAGCTTCTGCAGAAGAGACACCAGCCTGGGGGAGCAGCACCACAGAGCACCCAGGGACCTCAGAGAGCCAGGTCCACATCTTCTTCCTACTGAACCACAAGTCCTAGACATAATTAAATGCATTTCTTCAGGTAGGTGGCAGTATGTTCCTGTCACCTCAGTCTGAGGCATGAGGAAGGATCACAAGCTCCAGGCCAGCCTAGGACAGAATAAGTTCACGGCCAACCTGAACAATTTAATGAAACTTGTCTCGAAATAAAGAGTAAGGATGGTGCTAAAGACGTACTGCGGGGATGGAGGGCTGCCTCGTGTGCCCAAGGCCCCGGGGATGGAGGGCTGCCTCGTGTACCCAAGGCCCCGGGGATGGAGGGCTGCCTCGTGTACCCAAGGCCCCAGGGAAGGAGGGCTGCCTAGTGTACCCAAGGCCCCGGGGATGGAGGGCTGCCTAGTGTACCCAAAGCCCCGGGGAAGGAGGGCTGCCTCGTGTACCCAAGGCCCCGGGGATGGAGGGCTGCCTCGTGTACCCAAAGCCCCGGGGAAGGAGGGCTGCCTCGTGTACCCAAGGCCCTTGGTTCAGTTGTGGAAGAGAGGGAGAAAGAAGGAGGAATGGTTTTTGGTTTTTCAAGAGCTAGTATTTTTTAAACAAAGTAACCACCTTCTTATTTCACTATCACTCAGACACAG
This sequence comes from Arvicanthis niloticus, assembly GCF_011762505.2. Taxonomy (NCBI): domain Eukaryota; kingdom Metazoa; phylum Chordata; class Mammalia; order Rodentia; family Muridae; genus Arvicanthis; species Arvicanthis niloticus. The sequence continues at coordinate 31,102,173 of NC_133432.1, forward strand.
CCACCATCTATTGGCAGCATCGCTTCAGAAAAGAGAGGCTTCAAGCCGAGGACGTAGGAGCTGGAGAGACCGTTCCATAGTGAAGGCGCTTACTGCTACTAGAGAGGAGTCAACGATGAGATACGCATACACGCAGGCAGGCAAACTGCAGACTCGCATAAGTAAAACAATCTAAAAAAAATGTTCTTCAAATAAAATAAAGCCAAAGATGTACCTCAGTGGTAGATTGTTTAGCATGTGCGAAACTCTGGGTTCAATACCCATTACTACCAAGAAAGGGGGTTGAGGGGAAGAAGGATGATTTAACAACAAAAGACACTACCATAAAAGACCTACTCATAAGACGAAAGACAACGCTTGCCACCAAAAAGCTGAGTGCAGGTAGTGCTGGGACAGACAACAGCCAGTGTCTCACACACACTGAGTGTGGGTAGTGCTGGGACAGAAGTCAACAGCCAGTGTCTCACACACACTGAGTGTGGGTAGTGCTGGGACAGTCAACAGCCAGTGTCTCACACACACTGAGTGTGGGTAGTGCTGGGACACTCAACAGCCAGTGTCTCACACACACTGTCCTGTTTGCTGGCTGGGCACCGGGGCTCCCAGAGCAAATGAAGCCCCCAATTCATCACACAACAGCTGCAGACAGAGCAGAGGGGGACAGGAAAGAAGCCTGGGAGAGGATCAGGCAAGGCAGAAACATCACTGCTCTCCTCAGGCCAGGAAGCCCTAACTCCAGTTGGAGCTATGGCTGCCACTTCTGGAGCCTGCAGCCCTTCATTCAGGAGCCCTGGACCCTTTGGAACTGTATTCCTAGGAGCGTTCCCGGGAATTAGAACGGAGTGAAACAGGACTATAAAAATCACAGTAAACTTCTGCTGGCCTCTGTGGGGCCAGGCGTAGTGACCTGCCTTTTATCTCAGAATTCAGAAAATAGAGGCAGGAGGATCTATCTAGGTGTGTTCGAGGCCAGCTAGGTCTACAGAGTTCCAGGACAGCCAGAAATAAATAAGTAAATGATGGACAGATGGATGGATGGATAGATAGATAGATAGATAGATAGATAGATAGATAGATAGATAGATAGAACCACACTATAGGAGATGACTCTATTGGTAAAGTCCATGTCTCCCAAGTGTGAAACCCTGAGTTCAGTCCCCACAGCGGCAACCATGGCAGCCTCTAACCAGCATAGTCAAGATAGGACCTGGTCTCTAGCTACTGCTTGAGTTGTCCTACAGGACGTTCATCTGGCCTCCAAGCTGATTTGGCCCCAGCCAGGCCAAGTGAGACCCAGAGACCCAGAGGTCTGCTCACCTGCATGTTCCGTTCATATTGCTTCTGTAGGGACCCTGAGGCAGATGTGGACACATCCAGGCCTGATGCTCCCTCCACTCGCTGGGAAATGAAGTTGTTCAGAGATCTCAGAGTTGACAAGACTGTGGTGTTCTCCCCAAGGTCTTCCATGGTCACCCTCCTTCTAGGAGACAGAAGAAAGGTCAGAGACAGCCTTCCCACACGCTGTCTGCTGAAATAGTCCACTCCCCTAATACCCTCATGGAGTAAACAAACATGTTTTCAACATTAACATGAAGCCAATACTGCCAACATTGTGGCAAGGAAATGAGGCACAAAAATGAGGCATGCCACGCGATATGCCTATGATATCAGTAGGTAGAGGCAGGAGGATCAGAAGTTCAAGGCCAGCCTCAGCTACATGAGTGGGAGGCTAGCTTGAACATGAGACCCTGCTTGACAAAAGGGATGGGGGTGTGACATAGCCATTAATCCCAGCACTTACACAGGGGCAAGAAGAGCTCTGAGCATTCAAGGCCAGCCTGGTCTACACAGTACATAGAAAGTTCCAGGTCAGCCAGGGCTGCACAGAGAGACCCCCATCTCCAAAAAGGGGTGAGGGGTTAAAAGGGAGCTCACTGCTCAGAATGTTTACTGCTCTTGCAGTTCCCGGCATCCACGCCAGCAAATAACTGCCTACAATTCCGGTTCCGGGCGCCCGGTGCCCTCTTCTGGCCTCCCTAAGCACTGAACTCATATACAGACATGCACACAATCAGAAATAAAAATAAACTTCAAAGCCCGGCGAGTGAGTTGGCTCAGAGGGTAAACTCCATGAAGCCTGATGCCTGGGCTTCGCCCACGGAGCCCACAGACACTCAGCACCAGTGTCCTTCACTCACACCAGGGCTCCCATGTGCCTACAAGAGAACGGCTCAAGCCTGAGTCCCCAGAAACCTGGACATTGCGGCAAGTGTCTCTAACGCCAGCACTCCTACTGCAAATTGCGAGATGGAGGCAGAAGAATCTTCCAGAGCTCACAGGCACAGAGCCTTGCACACACTGCACTGAGCAAGAAACTGTCTCTAACAAAACAGAAGACAAGAATCAACGCAAAGTTTTCCTGACCTCCATGGCACACAGAGTCAGACAGAACTCACAGATACACACAGAGACAGAACTATACGGAGACAGAGACAGAGAGATTGTAAAACGTTCATACCACAAATCTTCAGCTCCAAGCAACCGTCTGAGCATCTGAGGGTTGGTGTATACATCAGACGGGCAGATACACATCCCAGCTCCTAAGAGGAGATGCTCAGAGGCCCAAGAACACTCCCCACCCCAAAGCCACACTCATTGCCAATGTGGCCTCTGGGGGTCAGAAACAAGCATGAAAAGTCAGCCGACCGTGGCCCCAGCAATGCTGTTAGCAACAGTGCTGCCCACTGCCATCAGCTGGGTCACACACACAGAGGGTCCTGCGGGCTCCTAGCACCCCCACCTCTAAGCCTCAGCTTCCTCTCCCATAAACCCACCTGGACTGTAACCCACCTTGTAAAGGAGTCAGAGGGCCAATGCTGGATGTGGCACTACCGCCACTCATGGGGAGCCTCCATCTGCTGGGTTTACACAGGCTGCTCAGTCCACGGCCCATCGGCCAACCCAGGCTTCTTACAAAGTGGTTACTTTGGGTCTTACATTTTTTAGTACTTTGTGCGTGGGCTTTCTGTTTGTTTTTATTAATATAAGTTCTCACTCTATAAACCTAGTTGGCTTGGAACTCACTCTGTAAGACAGGCTAGCCCCAAACTCAGAGTGCCTAGACTTAAAGGCATGCACCACCAAGATGGCTCCTCTTTTTCTTTTTAAGATTTGGTCTTGCTATCCAGCCCAGGCTAGCCTGAGACTGTGTTTTCAACCTCCAAGAGTCAGGCTGCTACAGAGCCAGATAAAGCACTGATCCAAACTTTACCCTTTTGAGTAGAACCCCAACCTTCCAGACTCAGATGGAAGGGTGAGAGACAGACAAGACACCAACTATTCTGGCTACCCTGTGAGCTGAGAGTCTGGTGAACACTGTCTTTGGCCCACAGCCAAGTCACAGCTGGGAAAACTAAAGGAGGAGGAAAGCCTTGGTGCCACAGGTCTGTCATCCCAGACACTTAGGAGCACAAGTTCAAGGCCCAACTGGGCAACTTAGTCTCAAAAAGGTAAGAGGGCGGGGGGCATAGTTCATGTGCTCTGCTGTGTGAAGCCCCATTACGGCCCAATACCTGGCTGAGCTGGTTGTCTGTTGGGTCAGGGTGTATGGGGTGAAGAAAGAAGACAAGGAGCAGGCAAGAGCAGTAGGTTTATGAGGAGAGCGCCTGGGGGGTGTAGCAGGGAGGATGGAGCCCACGACCACTTCTACACTGTGGCATTACAGATGGGGCCCAGCAATGGGTACTGCTTCTGGCACAGAGTGTGACACCGGAGCGAGCAGCTGGTGGTTTGCTGGATGGGGGTGCAGCAAGCCCTTTGGCCCCAGTACCCATGACTTGGGTGTGGTAGGGCATGCCTTTTTTCCCTTGAGCATTGGTCTACGTAGTGAATTCTAGGACAGACAAGGTTACAAGAGAGACCCCACCTCTAAATAAATAAATAAATAAATAAATAAATGTAGCAAGCTTGAGGCCAGCAGACTGAGAGCCAGTTAAGCATCTCCAGAGGTGGCCGGTGTGAAAGCAGCTGAGGGGCCGATGACAGGAGGTTAAAGGGCCATGGTGAGCAGTGAAGGGGGTTCTCACACTGTGCATCTAGACATCTGAAAGGCGAACTTTCAGAGCAATACTCTGACGACTGTGCAGGAGAGAGCTTGAGGGTGAAGTGTTGTTTTTAATAAAGTCTTATTAAAAACTTATTAAGACTTGGTTCAGTCTTACCAATAAAGACTCGGGGACTAGGTGCTGGGGTGAAAGCCTGCTAGCTCAGAAAGGTAGAGAAAGCACCCAGCTGACCTTGCCCCTCAGCTGATGTCCCAGAAGAAAAAGGCAGTTCTTCTCCACACCACCTCAGAAACCCTCACACTGAAATGTCCCTCCCTTCTACTTCCTGTGCGTCTCTCTATCCCTCCTCCTCGCTTCCCCTTACTCTCTATGGTTCTTTTTCCTACACTCACTCCCTGTCAACTGGTTGCTTGGTCCACCTCTGGATCTATGGTTGACTTTATTTAATCCTGTTTACAATACGTAGAAAGCTCTCGGCTGAGCCACACCACAACTGGAAACAGGTCTCCAGTAAATAACACATCTTGGGGTTCACACTGTAATCAACTATCTCGCATCAGTGAAGTTACAGAGAGAAGTGAGAAGCATCTGGGTAGAAATGCCCACTCCCACCCCAGCAGGGGAGAGGACAAGGCTGGGGCCTGCATGAAAGGTGCATTCTAGCCAAGGGCCCATGAGGCTGAGCTGGAGACAGGCAACAACACTCACCACAGGCTTTCTGAAAGACTAGCCAGTGGATAGAGAAGGGCAGACCCAAGGCTCTCTTCAGACCAATGAGTGGGCATGGACCAGGTGAAAGAGTTAAAATTTTTTAAACCTTCCACAGATGGAGTCAAGGGTGCAGATCAGCTTGTTCTGGGCTCTGGGTCCTAGGAAACTAGCTATCCACAAGACAAAATAAGATAAGAGTTCAGAGCTGGGAGTTCAGGACAGCGTGACCAAGCGCTATGGGTACCAGGAACTAAAAACTGACCATAAGATAGATTGAATAGGGTTTGAGCTGGGAGTTCAAGTTAGCGTGCCTGTGCACCCTGGATACCAGGAACTTGGCTGACTTATAGACTCTTAGAGAATAGCCTGTTCCTTGTACCCTATCACAAACTGAATAATGGGCTGGGACTTTCCACAGGTGCTCTCCAATAACCCTCCTTTACTCCCCCTGGGTTATGGTTTCCCCCCTGAGTTGTGGTTTTGGGCTTTAAATTCTGTCTGTCTCCAAAGCCCTGGGGTCAGACCCCACTGCCCCTGCGTGGGTCATGGGTCTTGATCTCAGTATACTGATTAAAATATGCCTCTTACTGATTACATCAAGTTTGGTGTCTTGCAGTTAATGGGTGGCCTCGAATTCCCAAGGCTTGGGTGAGGTCCTCCATTCCTGGGGGCCTTACACAGGGAAGGAGCCGAATGAGTGAGGTGGAGAGTTACATGCTGATTCGGCTCACACGGGCTGTACTGGCAGGACTGCTGCCCTCCCATGGGCATGGAGACCAAGCAAAGGGAGAAGAGGACTCTTACAGGAGACCTGGATAAGGACAATGGGCAGCATCCAGCTGTCAGACTGAAGCCAGGAGCTAGAAAAATGAAACACTGCAGAGTGCAGACACTCAGGAAACAGACGTACCGAGGTTCTTGAGTGGCAGGCAGTGACAGATGGCATCTAGTCAGGAAGAAAGAACTAGGCCCTGTAAGGGCAGAGGACATGGCTGGGATTTTGTGACCCTGGTTGGGTGTTCTTCGCAGTTTGGGATAATGGAATCTATGTGGGATGTCTGTAACTTTAATGTCTGAGTTACCTGATGTGGGGCTGGGGAAATGGCTCCGTGGGCAAAGATGCTTCCCATGAAGCCTGCTGACCTTAGCTGAAGCCCCAATGACTCACACAGAGGAAGGGAAGACTGACTCCCACTCTGTGACACCTGACTCCCGGAATTCAGACACCAGGGCCTTAAGAATGGGGTCTATGAAGCACCCTCACAACAAAAGCAGACAGATCAGGACGAGGCAACATCTTAGCCTTTAACTCACTCCTGATGCCCCCACAAACTGATTCCCTAGTCCCCCTAGGACAGAGGACTCTAGAACAGGTCCAGAATATTCTGATAAGTCTGGATAAGTCAACCCTTTATGTGATAAGAACAAAATAGACTTGCCAGCAACTAGCAGTACTGCCCTGGGTTCAGAATCCACGATGGTAGTAGGGCAGAGGACCCTAAGCCTCTTTGCTTAGGCCCATCAAGAGCCAAGTAACCACACAGCCTTTCTTTCGGAGGTCACCTGAACTGTCCTAGAACTTCCAACTAGAGTCAGCTCAGGGGACAGTGAGTGAACCAACGAGGTCGTGGTCCCTATCCTGAGTGTGGAAGGAATGTGCATGTGCCTCAGTAGCTGTCTAAACGCCTTCACAATCTTCTGGGGACAGAATGAGCGAGGCTGGCATATATGCCAGGCCAGGTTAGACTGAAGGACCAGCTAAGGTGTTGGCATTCCTTATGGAGGCAGAGAGGGTCAGCAGCAAAGGAGTCTAAGCAAGTCTCAATCGGAGAAAGGCCCTTGAGAAGAAAAAGAATGTATTTGAGGGGTTGAGGAAAGATCACAAGTTGCAGGCCAGACTGGGTTATACACACAGACCTAAGAACACAGCTAGACCCAATCTAAAAAAAAAAGAAAAAGAAAAAAAGAGGGGGTGGGGGAATGGAATTGATTTTGCAGAAATTTCTTCTGAATTTCCCACTTAACAAGAACTTTAGTGTGCACTGCAATTACACACATAACAAAGCAAAAGCTGGTGACCAGGTGGACAACAGAAACAGTGGGAAGAAGTGGGCCTCTGCTCTCTAAGATCAAACAAAAGTCACACTTCCTGCCCTCCTTCTTTGGGCCAACATGAGAACTCAACCATTAGCTCACAAGAATAAAGGGCTGAGCCCGGCAGTAGTGGCGAACGCCTTTAATCCCAGCACAGAGGCAGGCTGATTTCTGAGTTCAAGTCCAGCCTGGTCTACCGAGTGAGTTCCAGGACAGCCAGGGCTATACAGAGAAACCCTGTCTCAAAAAACAAAAAAACAAAACAAACAAACAAACAAAAGGATAAGGGTTTCAGAAGCCACGCCATCACACAGGTCATTAAGGTGCCATCTCAAGCTGTACCCTCTCTTGCAGACAGCAGATCTTCCAGAGCACCAGCTGCTGATGGCTCCTGAGTCGACAGGTACACACACAACTTCTTTCTGGTTTCAGACAAGGGACAGCCTGAGAACCTGGCACTTGATGACACAGGTCTGTCATTCCAGGTATTCAGAAGGCTGTGACAAATTCAAGGGCTGTTGGCGAGTGCAAGGCTAACAATGAAGAAGAAAGAATCGGGCTGAGCAGAGCAGCGACTGCTTAGCATGTGTGAAGCCCCTAGGTTCAATCATACGCGCTGCATGGGGAGAATGGGGACTGAAAACAGTTCAACCTACAACGCACTTTAGGTCAAGACAGACAAACAAGGTTCCATGTCTAGGACCCACAAGGAGGAAGAAGAGAACTAAGTTCTCCTCCAACCTTGACAGGAAGCCTAGTATATATATACATGGTCGAACACACACAATTAATTAATTAGCCAATCAATTAATTTTTAAAAGGTCTTGGGGACAAAGCTCAGTGGTAGAATGCATAAGGTCTTAGGTCAATCAACAGCACTGCCAAAAACAAATAGACACAATTAATTAGCCAATCAATTAATTTTTAAAAGGGCTGGAGACATAGCCCAGTGGTAGAGTGCATAAGGTCCTAGATTCAACCAACAATGCTGCCAAAAAAACGGACAGACAGACAGAGACACATAGACACACAATTAGCCGGGTGGGGGCATAGCCCAGTGGTAGAGTGCATAAGATCCTAGATTCAATCAACAGTGCTGCCAAAAACAGACAGACACACACACGCACACGCGCACACGCGCGCGCACACACACACACACAATTAGCCGGGTGGGGACATAGCACACGCACACAGAGGGCTTAACATACGGCTCAGCGCTTACGGAGGCTTGCAACCAGGACTGTCAACTTGAGTTCGGTCACTGGGACCTACGAGATAATCGAGTCCAACTCCAGGAGCCTTTCAGCCTACAACCGGCCACTCCGTCCCCTCCGCCCGGTCCCGGTCCCGGTCCCGGTTCCGGCACGCCTCCCCGCGCCCTGCCGCGGGACACGAGGGTTGGAGACCGTCCCCAGCGGCCCCGGGAAGGCGACACAGGAGACCCTGCAAAGGGAAGGCGCGCGTCAGGACCGACTCGGACTGTGTGCGTGCCCGGTGGCAGCGGACAGCCCCCTCCCATGGCCTCGTTCTGGTCCGGCCGCGCGCGCAGCGCCCGGGGCGCTCGCAGAGCCAGGCGCTCGGTCACCCACCTCAGTTGAGGAGACGGGTGCTGCAGCAGCCGCTCAGATCTCCCTCCTCTCCGCCGGTGCCAATGGATCGCGAGACTTCCGCCAGGATCTCGCGAGATCTGAGAAAACGGCCCGTAAAGAATCAAATATGCGCGCCACAGGCGTGTCCTGAGGACAAGCTAATGTCCTGCCAGGGGACTGGGAACCAAACTGGGCCAGGGAGCTTGTCCCTCAGGGCGCTCTTCCATCGCCACTGAGTGCGCGGTAATGTGTGGACTAGCACTGCTTGGGAGGGAATGTTTGTTTGGTTTTGTTTTTGAGACAATGTTTCTCTGTGTAGCCTCCTAACTCACAAAGATCCCCCTGCCTCTGCCTTCCCAGTGCTGGAATTAAAGGCTCGCACGATAACTGGGGGGCATGGAAAGGGAACAAAGTTTTGGAAAGTTGAATTTTCTCTGAATCTTGCGACTGTGTATACTCTGGTTATTTCGTTTGGGGCAGTGTCTTCATTGGTTAGTTTGTTTCACTTTCTTTCCTTTGTGAATGAGAAGTCCTGAGAAGAAGTTGTGACTGCAAAGGCGGAGTAGCTGGTTGCCTTCGATCGATCATGCTTGCGGGGGTCCAGAGCCTGATCGAAATTTGTCTAGCGCAATATCTTTAACATCCTTCATACCCACTGCTTACCCGCCTCTGTGTCAGCTCTAACGTGTTGTGATTAATGGATACAAAACCTCTTGGAATAAATTAAAACCCAGTTTCTACCAACCAAAAGCCCACGGACAGCACCAGAAGCATATAGCTGTTATTTCTCTGCTTTGCTGTAGCGGCCTATTTAAATCTTCCACCAGTTGTGGGGTGTTTTGTGTGCTTGCATGATGCCCATAGAGACCAGATGAGGACAGCAGATCCTCTGGAACGGGAAGTAGATGTCTGTGAACCAAGATGTGTGTGCTGAGCATTGAACCTGGGTCCTCTAGAAGAGTAGCCGGTGATCTTAACCCGAGCCATTTCTCCGGCCTGCCACCAATGGGTTGGGTTGGGTTGGGTTGGGTTGGGTTGGGTTTTGGTTTGTCTTGTTTTGGTTTTTTTTTAAGACAGGGTTTCTCTGTGTAGCCCTGGCTGTCCTGAAACTCAAGGCTGGCCTCAAACTTACAGAGATCCACCTGCTTCTGCCTCCTGCTCCCCTCCGTCCCCACCCCCACCGCCCCAAGTGCTGAGAATAGAGGAGTGTACCACCACTAATGCATTTTTAAAGTGCCTCGAGTCATGACTTTCTTTATTCTGTTACTATAAAAAACTTCCTCATTGATTCCCAACTGGAACATGGGATTGGGGTAACATAAGTCTGTGTTTCTGGAACATAATCATTAGAATCTGTCCCAAGAATAAACGATCTCTCCAGCAGGGTGGTAGTGGCACATGTGTTTAATCCCAGCACTCTGAAGGCAGAAGCAGGAGTATCTCTGTGAATTCGAGCCTAGCTTGGGCTACAAAGCAAGTTCCAGGACAGCCAGGAAAACCCTGCCTGGAAAAAATAAAAAAATAAAAAAATAAAAAAAAAATTGGACTGCAGAGATGGCTCAACCGTTAAGAGCGCTGACTGCTCTCCCAGAGGTCCCAAGTCCCCACAACATGGTGGCTCACAACCAGCTGTAATCTGTCTATAATGTGTCTGGTGCATCTGAAGACAGCAACTGTACTTGTATAAATAAAATAAATCTTTCAAAATAAAAAAGTCTCTCATCCCTTTTGAGATACATGTTGTGTTTTGGGGTCAGGGTGGCAAATAGAATCTTACCCTTGTAGCCCAGGTTTGGCCTGGACCTCACAGCAAGCAACCCATCTGCCCTCTGAGGGCCAGTGAGACGGCCAAGCCCCTCAACTGGCCCTTTGGTTATCAGACTACTGAAAAAAAAAGAGCCGCAAGACACTAGACTCCTCCTAAGGATCTCCTCCCTAGAGAAGAAAAGGCTAAAGCCCTTGGGGCAGACACAGGAAGAACTTCTCTCTGGGAAAATGATTTCTGTTCGTCAGCTGAAGGTGAGGAAAGGCTTAGACACTGAGACGCTGCTGGGACTGAGCACACCAGGCCAGCTTCCTCCTGCCTTTCTCTTCAACCTTCTGTTTCAACCCTAGGCTCCTGACACTGGGATATGGGGGACACCCTGGATCCAGCTTTGAGTCCCTCTTCCCACTGAGGCCACACTGAATAAGTTTTCTGTTTCTGATTTGCTATCAACTCTTTGAAATTAAGGAGGAGTGGCCAAGCCTGGCTTGTTAGGACCCAGCCCACAATGCTTACTCTCTTAACATGGGGATGACAAACATGTGCCGTGGCGCCATGCCTAGCTGCTGTTTTGTGTGTTTCCGTGGGATTTGGGGTTTTGTTGTTGGTTGGTTGGCTTTGATGTTTTCAATATCGTCTCACTATGTAGCCCTGGCTGGCCTTGAACTCACAGAGATCCTTCTGCCTCTGCCTCCCTGGTGTTAGGATTAATGAAGTGTTTCACTTTTCCCAGCCTAGGATTTGTTTTTGTTGTTGTTGTTGTTCCTTGGTTTTGTTTGCTAGGCTGAAGTTCTACTATTGAATTGCATTCCCAGAATTTCTCTTATTTTAATTTGACAGTCTTCTTAAGTTGCCCAGCCTGCCCTTGAACTCTTGGTCATCCTGCCTTGGCCTCCCTCACTTGTGTTACAAGTATGTGATAACACACATACTCACCTCTGGAGTGTTGTCTTGCAACACCAGGGCTCTTGCCTGACAACACTATGGAGGCCAAGGCAGAGGCAGGTCAACCCTAAGGGATGGTAACAATCTTCCTGTCACAGCGTATCTCTAGTGACACTGTATCTGTTTTTGGTTGGTCAGTTGGTTGGGCTTTTTTGGTTTTTTGTTTTTCAACACAGTTTCTCTGTGTAGCTGTGACTCTCTTGGAACTCTGCCTGCCAAGTGGTTGGGTTTAAACACATGCACTGTCAGTGGGTAGAGTATTTGCCTGGCATTTACGAAGCCCTGGGTTCCATCCCTAGCACTGCATAGACCAGGTGTGGCAATGCATGCCTGCAATCCCAGCAGAGAGGACCGTCTGTCAGCCTGAGCTACAGAGGACAGACACCTCTGGCTCTGGCCTTCTGGACTATCTTCAGCTCCTAGAAGCTTAACAATATGTATATATATATATATATATATATATATATATATATATATTATTATTATTATTTTATTCATAGTGGTGCTTTGCCTGCATATATGTCTGTGTACCACATGCATGCCTGGAGCTTGAGGAAGTGGTTAGCCTCCAGGTGGGTGCTGGGAATGGAACCCAGGTCCTTTGCAAGGACAAGTACTCTTAAGCACTGAGCCAACTCTCCAGCTCCAACTGTCTATCTTTTAAGAAGGAGAACTTCCACAAAGAAATTGTGGAAGTTCTCCTTCTTTCTACTGAACTTTCTGAGGTGCTGTCTGAAAATCAGAACCTCGATATTTGGTTTTTTTTGTTTTGTTTTGTTTTGTTGGGTTTTTTTTGTTTGTTTGTTTGGGTGGTTGGTTTGGTTTGGTTTGGGGTTTTTTTTGTTGGTTTGTTTTGTTTTGTTTTGTTTTGTTTTTCGGGACAGGGTTTCTCTGTGTAGTCCTGGCTGTCCTGGAACTCACTCTGTAGACCAGGCTGGCCTCGAACTCAGAGATCCACCTGCCTCTGCCTCCCAAGTGCTGGGATTAAAGGCGTGCGCCACCACTGCCCAGCGAACCTCGGTATTTGTGGGAAGGTTGGCAGCTTGCAGATATGGAGGCTAATGAGAACTTATTTTTGACTGTTCAGCCATTCCTTGCCCACTTGCGTGTCTGACCTAACAACCTGTGAGTAACAGATAAAACTTCTCAGAACGCGTTCACTTAACGGCCTTTAATACCCACGAGCTAAAAGGCTAAATGCCATCAGATAATGTCTAAGGCATATAGCCCGGATTTCTCTGCTTTGCCATAACCACCTACTTAGCTTCCACCAATGTATTTGAAAAAGTGACTTGACTGTTAGGCAGTGGTGGTGGCAGCCCACCTTTAATTCCAGCACTCAGGAGGCAAGGGCAGGTGGATCTCTGAGTTCAAGAGCAGCCTGGTCTACAGCAAGAGTTCCAGGACACCCAGGGTTATACAGAAACACTGTCTCAAAAATAAAAACAAAAGAGAAGAAAAGTGCTTTGACTTACTATGTATTCTTTCCTTAGCCACAGCCATTCCGTTGGTGCTCCACCCACTCACTCTGAGGTGAAAGAAAGCCATGTTTTTCCCTCAACACTTCTGAGTAGGAGCCCTCCGCCTTCACTTCCCCATTTTAGCTGTCAGCAAGGCTGACCTCACCGCAGGCAGTCCAGCTGTTGTGAACCCTGCACAGACCCATTGAAGAAGCGACATAGCAGCTGCAACGGTTTGGCGCCAAAGTGAATCTGGCTTCACCTGTCCTATTTCCGACCCGTCCGTGCCAGACTTTTTGCCATGAAAAGCCTTTGTGAACTCCAGCAGTAGTTTTACCCAGGCCCTAGGGGGAGCCCTTCCCCAGAGCGCCCACCAGGCCTGTGGTAAGCGCAAACGGGACTTTTATAGCACTAAGAACTGATATAGGTGCAGACACAGCTTCCACCGCCTCCCCCTGGCTCTATAAGGAGGGGCTCTCCCCGTGGTTTTCGGTTAGTTATTCATGTGTGTGGTATTTGGCTGGAATGTATGTGTGCACCACATTAGCACAGCGCCCATGAAGACCTGAACAGGACGTCTCATCCCCTGGGACTAATTACTAATGGTTGGGAGCTGCTATGTGAGGGCTGAGGCGAACCTGGGTCCTCTGGAGAAAGAGCTCTCTCTGCAGTCCCTCCAAGTCTGTCTGTCTGTCTGTCTGTCTCTCACACTCACACACACACACACACACACACACACACACTTTCTCTCACAGATGATGATAACCGTGTAGCCCATTTTTTTCTGAAGCCGGGTGACATTCACAGAGGAGCAAGCGCCTTGCTGTGTGCTTTGGTGATGACTTTTACGGGCTTTGGAGCAAAGTATCAACGGTATGTTCTTCCACCAAAAAGATAAATAAACACAAAGCACCCCCAGCCCAGGCATGAATTCACACTGATCACCTCCCCCTAACTGCTCTAGGAAATGTCTGAAGAACAGAGGCATTGCCAGTGTTCACCGGGGATGGGGAGAGCAAGCCCTCCATAGAAACCTCAGCCTCCGCCTCTTCCCACCAGTCAACCCAGCGGCGGACTTGCTGTGCTCAGAGAGCACCACGGGAACGCCTGCTCCTCTCAACTGCCAGGTCTAGGAGCTGAAGACAGTCCAGGCCAGAGCCAGGGGTGTCTGTCCTCTAGTTCAGGCTTACTGTCCTCTCTCTGCTGGGATAGCAGGCATGCATTGCCACACCTAGTCTCTGCAGTGCTGGGGATGGAACCCAGGGCTTCATAAATGCCAGGCAAGCGCTCTACCCATTGAGCCACACCCCCAGCCTAGCAAAAGGGTCCCATTGCTTTTGTTCTTTCCCCGCTCCCTGGCCCTTGAATACCAGATCTATTTTTGTTTTGGGGGTGCTAGTGAATCTATTTGTGGCCATCCACACAGTAGACAGGCTCTTTACTGCTGAGCCTTGATCCCAGCCCGTCCAATCAATGGTCCTTCTCCCTCCCTCCTCCATCCACTGAGCCTTGATCCCAGCCCATCCAATCAATGGTCCTTCTCCCTCCCTCCTCCATCCACTGAGCCTTGATCCCAGCACATCCAATCAATGGTCCTTCTCCCTCCCTCCTTCATCCACTTATTTATTTATTTATTTATTTATTTATTTATTTTTAGTGTAATCCTGGCTGTTCTGGAACTCGCTCTGTAGACCAGGCTGGCCTCCAAGTCACAGGTCACAGAGGTCCTCCTGCTTCTGCTCGGATGAAAGGCACATGCCACCACCGCCTCGCTCTTTTCTTGTTTTCCTTTTCTATCCTTCACTCTCCACTCAGCTTACTCATAACCTGGCATGAACCGGGTGTGACAGTGTACACTTGTAATCCCAGCACTTGGGAAGCAAGGTAAGAGGACTGTGGGCTCATAGTTTGGGTTACATGGTGACACTCAATCTCAAAAACAGACAAATAAACAAAAGCCAGAAAAATAAAATCATGAGAGGACTGTTGTGTTTCCAGCATTTGAAAGGCTCTCTTTGGCTCACTCATCCCAGCCATACTCCATCAGTAAAGGAAATCACAGTGGGCTCTCAGTAATTCAAGCAGAGACCACAGGGGGTGCTGTTTACTGGTTTGTTCCTCAGTCTTCCTCACCCCACTTTGTCATACAACTCAGGCCCACCTGCCTAGGGATGGCACCGCCCCCCACAGGGCTGGGCCCACCCCCACCCCGCCCTCATCAGTCACTCATCAAGACAAGGTCTCACAGGCTTGCCCACAGGCTGAGGCGATGGAGGCAAGTCCTCAGTCCGATTCTTCCCAGACACAGGTAGGTTTGTGTCAAATTGTCAAAAACTAACCTTGCCAATACATGAGTTCATATTGTGCACATTATGTGCGTGCGTGCATGAGAGCGGTCAGGGCCAACTTCTGGAGGTTGGTTGGTTCTCTCTTGCTGCTATAGGGGTCCGGGACACTGCATTCAGGGCGTCAGGTTTAGCAGCAAGCCCCCTTTACTCACTGAGCCATGGCGCTGCCCACGCTTAGCACTTTTTCACGGCTCAGAGGTGCCTCGGGGTGCTGTCCGTATCCACAACGCAGCTTGGATCCGCGCTCCGGAAGCGCTCCCGGAAGGGCAGACTCACTGCTTCGGGGAGCCTTTCCTCCCACGGTACTGTGTGGCTAACAGGTACACCTCTGAAGACTCTTTCCTGCTGGCCTCCGGTTTCACGACCTTTGTGCTCTGGAATTCTTGGGTCAGTCTCTTCTGCAGCAGCTGGCTTTTACTTCCGGCCCAGGTTTTACACAGCAGTGTACCCCCGGGATGCAGGATGTCCACAGCCATGTCCACAAGGGTAAGGCACAAGCTAATGAGTCTGTCGTGATCGAGGTCTCGGATGCCAGTGGCATTCGGTGCCATGTCACTCAGGATCACGTCTGCTCTCCTTCTGGGAAGCAGTTCTAAAATTCTCTGTAGAGTTCTGGGGTCAGTCACATCAGCAGGGCATAGAAAAGTTGCTCCTGCCAAAGGGAATATATGAAGAAGATCGACCCCAAGCACGAAGCCCATGGGAGAGCTGGAATCTACGGAAGTAACACAATCTGTTATTACACCACGAATAATCTCCCTACCAAAATACAAGCCACTAAAGGAAGTCAGGCAGGCACCAAGACCAAGGATAACAGCTAACAGCTAACAGGCACTTATATGCACAAAAGACCTTTTGTATGAAGATACATGAGTTTGATGTAATGGCACAGGTTAGAATCCCAGCACTTGGGAGTCTGAGGCAGGAGGACTGTCACAAGTTCAAGGCTAGTTTGAGCTACCAATTGAGATCTTGTCTCTCAAAGTTGAAAAAAATAAAGACACGTAGTGGAGGGTAGGATGTCCTCTACTCCCCTTGGCCCTCAGTTAGGGAAGCTGAGACCTAGAAAGAAAATGGTCTCACGATCATCATGACTGACAAGCAGAGGTTGGACCACAGCCAAGGTGCTGAATCCCACTTTGCTATCAGTTCAGTACCCTAGGCTCCTCCTCTCTAGAAGGATTCTTCTTCCAAATGACTTTTTATTTGTGTATGCTTTGGCTCTAAAATGGGAATCTCACTAAGTAGCCCAGGCTAGCCCAAAACATAAGTTCCTGACTTAACACAGTGAGTATTTGAGGTTACAGGTGGGCACCATCACACCCATCTCCCAACAATCCTTTTTGCTTTTTTTGTTTGCTTTTTATTCCTTGAGAAAAATCTCACTATGTAGCCCAGGCTGGCCTCAAATTCAGAGAACTGATGCCTCTGCCTCTAATGGGATAGAATCAAAGGCATGTGAGACCATGCTCTGCTATTTTGTTCTCTAGATTTATTATTTATTTACATGTGTAAATGTGCACTCAGGTGCAGGTGCCTGTAGAGTCCAGGGCCTGGATGTGAAGTTAAGGAGGTTGGGAGCTGCCTGACATGGGTGCTGGGAACTGAACTTGAGTCCTCTGTGAGAGCAGTGCTCTCTCTCTCTCTCTCTCTCTCTCTCTCTCTCTCTCTCTCTCTCCAGCCCTTCATTTTTGGCTTTTGGTTCTTTGAGACCCAGGTGACTCAGGCCTGGAATTCCTGGTTCTCCTGCTTCTGCCTGCGGAGTGCTGGGTCACAGGTACTGTGCTCTCTCATTCCCATCTGGGCACCACTTCACATACAGAATATTATTAAGTATCTATCGTGCACGTGCGTGCGTGTACACACACACACACACACACACACACACACACACAGCACAGCCTATTGCAGTTCCAGAGTAAGGAGTTCAAAGGCCCCAGGCAGGAGGCCTTCCCTGAGGTCCTGGAGGTGGCAGCCCCAGTGGGACCTCCATGAGATCCTAGGTGTCAGGGAAGCATGAATCATCCTGTCCCCAAACCCTGCTGTCTTGGGGTTTCTATTGCTATGATGAAACACCATGACCAAAACTCAAGTGGGAGAAGAAAGGGTCTATTTGACTTACACATCCATATCACTGTCATTGAAAGAAACCAGAACAGGAACTCAGTCAAGGCTGGAGCCTGGAGGCAGAAGCTGAGGCCATGGAGGGGTGCTGTATACTGGCTTTGCTTCCCCTGGCGTGCTCAGCCTTCTTTCTTATAGAACCCACTTCTTTGTTCTTTTTTAAACATTTTGCTTATTTAGTCACGTGTGGAGTCCACAGGTGTCAGTCCTCCCCTCCACAGTGTAAGTCCTGGGGAGAGAACTCAGGCCATCAGCCTTAGCGCCCGCCACACACCATTCAACCAAGCCAGTGTTTCTCAACCTTCTTAACGCTGGAACCCTTTAATGCAGCTCCTCATGTGGTGACCCAACCATAAAGTTAGTTAGTTAGTTAGTTAGTTAGTTTGTTTGTTTGTTTGTTTGTTTGTTTTTCGAGACAGGGTTTCTCTGTGTAGCCCTGGCTGTCCTGGAACTCACTCTGTAGACCAGGCTGGCCTCGAACTCAGAAATCCGCCTGCCTCTGCCTCCCAAGTGCTGGAATTAAAGGCGTGCGCCACCACCAGGCGGCCATAAAGTTATTTTTGTTGCTGCTTCATCACTGTAATTTTGCTGCTGTTATGAATCATAATGTAAATATCTGATATGCAGGCTATCCGAAATGCTACTCTCAAAGGGGGTCACAACCCACAGAGTGAAAGCCACTGCTGACTAACCCATCTTCATAGCATTACCACCACCCCATGTTCCCTCCCCAAACCCCAAACTCTACCCTTTTTTAATGAGTGCCAATATACTGTGTAGCTGGGATGATCTTGAACTTCTAATCCTGCCTCACCTCGTAGGCCTGCGGGAGCCTAACCCCAGCCTGTGTTATATTCCTCTATAACTCTCATCTCTATACCCACTTAGAAAGCTCCTCAGACAATGTCTCTGGGTAATGAGCGGCTCACTAGTATTCCCTCCAGCTCAAGGCAGTCAGAGGAGCTGGGAGCAACAATCGTCCCACCTGCGCCTGTAGCGTTGACGCTCTGCACTGCCACCTGACTCCAGGCTCCCGGAGCGGCCCCGCAGTCCAGCACCCGGAGCCCAGGTCTCAGGATGTGATGTTTCTTGTTCATCTCCAGGAGCTTGAAGGCGCTGCGGCAGCGGTAACTCTCCACCTTTGCGGCCTTCACAAACGGGTCCTTTAGGTGCCGCATCAGCCACAGGTGCTCAGCGCCCGTCCGGCCCTTGTAGTGACACACTGCTGTGTGCAATCTCCGAACCTTAAGGGGAACGCCTACCAGCTTCGGATACCTGAAATGGTGAGAAAGGAGTTAGCAGATGGACATTCCACAGAGAGGCAAGCAGGTGGTCTTGGCTCAACCTACTCCCCCCCACCCCCCGCATATGTATGTGCGGTATGCATGCATGTGTATTAGCATGTGTGTGCATATGTGTCTGAGTGTGTATGGGAACCCAAAGTAGAAAAGGGACGTCCCCTTGCTTGCTTTCAACCTTACATATTAAGGTAAGGTCGCTAACCTGCCAGTCTATCTCGCCAGCTTTCTCCAGACACCCCTTCTCTCTGCCTCCCCAGCACTGGCGTTACATTTGGTCAGCACACAAGTCCAGCGTTTTGTAGGTTCTGGGGATCTGAACTCCAATCCTCACTCATGCACAGCGTTTTCCGCGGACCTATTTCTACGATGCAACCCTCACTCAGGCCCTCTCCCAGGGCCGGAGGTCGCCAGCGCTCTTCTGCAGCACAATTCACTGAGCTCCCCACTATTGTCATCTACTCCGCTCCCGCTTGCAACAGGCGCCCTTTTAGTGTGGGAGAACCCCGTAACTCCACTCACCCCGCCATGGTTGCTTGCTGGCGCTTTCCTCCCGCCGCCGGAAGTCCCGCCCTCGCTTCCAACGCGAGACTCCGCCCCGGGAAACCGGCTTGGCGCGAAGGTATGGATGGTTCGCCGTGCTTGAGTTCTGGGTGCGAGCGAGACGCGGGGGATCGGGAGTGGGGTGCTGGGGGAGATCTGGGGAGGAGAAGAGGCGGGAGGACTAGGAAGCTGCTTCGAGCCCAGCAGGGAAACTGGGGTGCGGAGTAGACCTGAGGTCGGGAAGACCAGGGGAACTACAGAAAGTAGGGAGCAGAAAAGAGAGGAAGAGGGGACCAGGGCGGTAAACTGGTGCATAGGCAGTTTGCAGCCTGGCTATACCAGGCATAGCCTCTGGAAGGAGAGGCTAGGGAACGGCATTGGCAGAGTGCCCCCTGCAGGCAGGTTCTGGGCTCTGCAATCCATGTGCACTGTCTCCAACACGATTTACCAGCTATCACAGCCACCTGCTCTGACGGGACACTAAATTAATGCCCAGGACACCCTTGTTTGCTTATAGGCTCTGCCATTTGACCCCGTTTCAAACTTAGACGGAGCATTAGTTTTCTCTTCAGAAAATAAGAAAGTCTTCCACTGTTCTTACTATATGGCTCAGATTTTGAAAACAAGGTTGATTGGAACTGGGGTGATAGACGCCTGTGAAATGCTTGCCTCACGTGCATGAGAACCTGAGTTCGAGGCTCAGAACCCACATAAAAAACCATGGTGGCATGCACCTGTAACCTACCTCAGTGCCAGGAAACAGAGACAGTTTGGTCCCCGGAGGAGTCTGGTCACCTAGTCTCTCTGAATCCATGAGCTACAGGCTCCAGTGAAAGACCCTGTCTCATTCATATGTATATGTAATGTATGTATGCATACATATGTGCAGAAACAGACAGAGATGTCTCAGTGGTTAAAAGTACTTGGTGCTGTTGTATTTTGATTCTCAGCACCGGATGTAAGGTGGCTTGCAATGCCTGTAACTCCAGCTTCAGGGGAATCCATCATCCTCTTCTGGCTTCCATGAGTAGCCACGTGAATTTTTTGCATACAGAGACAAACAACAACACACATACATACATAAATAAAAGCAAAATCCTTGAAAAAAAATAAGGTATGGGCAGGAAAGAACACCGGGTGCTCCTAGAGAGGGAGGACCAAGATCAGATTCCCAGCACCACATGGTGGCTCACAACCATCTTTTTTTTTCTTGAGATGTGAAAATCTTTATTGGATATTTTATTTACATTTCAGATGCCATCCCCTTTCACCATTTCCCTTCCCTAGAAAGCCCCTATCCCATCCCCACTTCTCCTTTTCGCTTTTATACTATTTTTTTTAATGTTAATCAAAGGCTTTATAAGTTTGGTAATGTTCAATAACAAGATGCCCATACAATCAGAAGTGTAACCCAATACCCAACCTACATATATCAACTATCTTTGATTGGTGGAGACACGAGAACATCCACCTCCATGTCCCCCACTTCTATTGTCACCTAGCTCCTCCTCTCCTTACTCCTCCTCTTTCTCTGCTTACTCCTCCTCTTTCTCTCCTTACTCTTCCCACCTTAGCTCCTCCTATTTATCACCCTTACTGTTAAAATAAAACTTTTCTCTTAAAATACAATTAGAGCATAACTATACCAATTTGGGTCAGTAAGGTACAAGATAGACCTAATACCCAGTCCATCATTTTGTTGACTAAACAGAACCTCTGTCATCTCTCCTAACTACAAGGCTTAGTTCTGAACCTGGCTTTTTTTCCTTGGCTTTAGAA
Organism: Arvicanthis niloticus; assembly: GCF_011762505.2. NCBI lineage: Eukaryota > Metazoa > Chordata > Mammalia > Rodentia > Muridae > Arvicanthis > Arvicanthis niloticus. The sequence goes on from NC_133432.1 coordinate 31,122,893, forward strand.
TGTCAGTTGAAAACCATCCTCTCAAACCTTTTCTCTCAAAGTAAATAGCCAGGATTGGCTATGAGACTATAAGTCTTCAACCCCATCAGAAATCCAGAATGACTGAGTTAACTGAAATTATGGGAAGCACAAAGCATAGCTTCTAAAACTAAACCAAATTATAGAGACCTCTGAACACCTGGACACTCCCTATACTACAGAACGTTGGAGCATCTGGTCTTCAGCCTTCTGGCCCAGGATCATCTGACAGACCTAGTGATGCAGAATTATTAAGGGCTGATTACTCTGTCTTGGCAGATATAATCAGTCAACTATTCCACAAGTGTGTCCTTTTCTGGACAGTGACTTGTCTGTAGATGAAAAAAGGCAATTCTTGCCTAGTGGCTGTCTCACCACAACTGGAATAACTCCAAAGATGCTCAATTTCTTCTTAGAATCTAAGACAGGAAGCTGTCAGGGGAAGACAGGTCTTTAATCAAAATGAACATTAATACAGAAATGTTTGTAACATGAATTCTGTGGACTTCTGACGTTTTAAAAACCAACTATCCATGTAAGGCAATCTGGACTGTTATCTGTTAACTCCTCTCAGCTATTTCTAAATAAAATATAGAAAACACCCTAACAATAAACTCAGAGCCATGAATTTGCGATAGGCCCTTAACTCACAGGCTAACCATCTCAAATCAGTTAGAAAAGTTAAAGAAGGACTGGGTCTAAGCCTTGTATTCCTAAATGTGTTATATAGGCACAATGCCTATGAGAGTAACAATATTAATCTCACTTTTATATCAATAAGAATCTCAGCAGGGTGGTGGTGGCGCATGCCTTTAATCCCAGCACTTGGGAGGCAGAGGCAGGCAGATTTCTGAGTTCGAGGCCAGCCTGGTCTACAGAGTGAGTTCCAGGACAGCCAGGACTACACAGAGAAACCCTGTCTCAAAAAAAAGAAGAAGAAGCTCATAGCAATGAAAACCTTAAATTTGAAATCAAAGTAAATTTTGTACCATTTAAGAAATTATAACTTTATCTTAATAACAATTATACATATTTCTACCAGTAAGTTATGGCTATGCAATAAATCCTAGCTAATCCTCCCTGTTCCACCAAAACCACTACTTTTCCCTAGAAAGACAGCCCAGTATTAAGCACCTCAGTCCCCAAGCCTATGGAATAGGGATGTTGACTCTTCATTAACTTCTTCAAGCTGATTATGGGACTTGAGATACTAGAGGAGGGGCAGGGGGAAGAGTAAATTGATAAGCCTCTGATGTCTGTGTCGTCACTGCATCCAGCTGGAATTCCAGGACATCAGAGGTTCGAGCAGGTCTGCTCAGCTCACTTGATGAGTAGATACACCGAGGCTGTGTATTCTGCAATATACAATTCTCAAAACAAATTTTAGTATCAAGATAACTTTTTGTTTGAATTCTGGAATCTAGTTTTCTGGCGGCCTGCCTCTGTCATGTCTAGTCCATATAATTCTGGGAGTTTCTATGAAGGTGTGCTCCCACCATCCTCCCATTTTCGCCTCCCTGCTCTCAAATTCCCCAACACTAGGGAATCCAAACTTTCAGGCACCAAGGCCCTCCACTTCCACTGATGCCTAACCCCTTACCCCATGCCCCCTCCTCCAATTACTATGCGGGTGGGTTCCCACAATCCTCTCATTCCTACCTCCCTACTCTTGAAATTCCCCAACACTAGGGAGTCCAAACATTCAGGTACCAAGGCTGTCCACTTCCACTGATGCCTGGCAAGGCCACCCTCAACTACCTATACAGGTGGAGCTATGAGTCCCTCCCTTTGTGTTCTCGGGCTGGAGATTATAGAATGGCTACTCCAGCTTGTTTCTTAGGACCATTTGCTTGAAAATTTGTTTCTAAGGTAGAGTCTGTCTTTGCACTGAGGTGGGTTTCCTGTATGCAGCAAAATGCTGGGTCCTGTTTATATATCCAGTCCATTAGCCTATGTCTTTTAATTGGGGAATTGAGTCCATTGATGTTAAGAGATATTAAGGAACAGTGATTGTTGCTTTCTGTTATTTTTTTTAATTAGAGGTGAAATTATCTTGGTGTAACTATCTTCTTTTGGACTTGTTGGCAGAGGATTACTTTCTTGCTTTTTCTAGGGTACAATTTCCCTCCTTGTATTGGAGCTTTCCTGCTATTATCCTTTGTAATGCTGGGTTTGTGGAAAGATATTGTGTAAATTTGGTTTTGTCGTGGAATATCTTGGTTTCTTCATCTATGGTAATTGAGAGTTTTGCTGGGTATAGTAGCCTGGGCTGGCATTTGTGTTCTCTTAGGGTCTGTATGACATCTGTCCAGCATCTTCTAGCTTTTATTATATCTGGTGAGAAGTCTGGTGTAATTCTGATAGGTCTGCCTTTATATGTTACTTGGCCTTTTTCCCTTACTGCTTTTAATATTCTTTCTTTGTTTTGTGCACTTGGTGTTTTGATTATTATGTGACAGAGATATTTCTGTTCTGGTCTAGTCTATTTGGTGTTCTATAGGCTTCTTGTATGTTTATAGGTATCTCGTTCTTTAGGGAAGTTTTCTTCTATAATTTTGTTGAAGATATTTATTGGCCCTTTAAGTGGGAATCTTTACTCTCAGCTATACCTATTATCCTTAGGTTTGGCCTTCTCATTTTGTCCTGGATTTCCTGGATATTTTGTATTAAGAACTTTTTGCATTTTGAGTTTTCTTTGACAACTGTGTCAATATTTTCTGTGGTATCTTCTGCACATGAGATTCTCTCTTCTATCTCTTGTATTCTGTTGGTAATGCTTGCATCTGTGACTCCTGATTTCTTTCCTAGGTTTTCTATCTCCAGGGTAGTCTCCCTTTGTGATTTCTTTTTTGTTTCTACTTCCATTTTTATGTCCTGGATGGTTTTGTTCAATTCCTTCACCTGTTTGGTTGTGTTCTCTTGTAATTCTTTAAGGGATTTTTGTGTTCCCACTTTAAGGGCTTCTACCTGTTTACCTGTGTTCTCCTCAAATTCTTTGAGAGTGTTATTTATGTCCTTCTTAAAGTCCTCTATCATCATCATGAGAAGGGATTTTAAATCTGAATCTTGCTTTCCTAGTGATACAGGGAATTCAGGACTTTCTTGTGTGGGAGAACTAGGTTCTAATGATGCCAAGTACCCTGGGTTGCTGATGCTTATGTTCTTGAGCTTGCCTTTCACCATCTGGATCTCCTTAGTGCTACCTGTCCTGTCTCTGACTGGAGCCTGTCTTTCCTACTATCTTGGTTGTATCAGAACTGTGTGGGTTGGGTGTTAGTACTGGGGTAAGAGCTGGGGCCCAAGATCTGCTCAGTGTTCTGGGCCAGAAGTGACTTCCTGGGTCCTTGTGGGTCCCAGTTACTCCGTTTGGGGTGGTCATTGCTGTCTCCTTACCTAAGATACTGCCCAGGTTAGAGCTCCTGGGAGCCCTGCTTCATCTGGGTTCTGTGAGATTGGGGGCAGAGCTGCTGCCCGGGATCTGCTCAGTGCTCGGGGGCCCAGACCGGAAGAAACCAGTCACTCATAACCATCTTTAACTCTAGTTCCAAGAGAGCCAACGCCCTCTTCTGACCTCCTCCTGGAACTCTGTAGACCAGGCTGGCCTCGAACTCAGAAATCTGCCTGCCTCTGCCTCCTGAGTGCTGGGATTAAAGGCGTGTGCCACCACTGCCCTGCTCAGCCTTCTTTCTTAATCATATCTGTGGTCTCATTGTTAGACCAATTCAACCAGTAAATCAAAAATATTCCCCAGCCCCAATTAACTTTGTGCTTACAAGAAGTATCCCCATGCAATAAGCCCAGCAACTGTGTGAGATGAGGTATTTCCGTTTGCAGAGGGGAAAACTGTGTGGACTGTGTTTGAAGCAATGCCAATCAACAGAGCCATAGCCACGCCCATTCGACCGCATTCCTATCTGTTGCCACAGCTCACCTCACTGAGTCAAGTTGCTACGCAACGCTGGTAGACGCCTGTTGCTCTACACTCAGCCTGTCCAGTTGGGAAGATTGCGAGTTTAAGTCCAGACTGGAGTACATGGCACAACCCTGTCTCATTTAAAATACTTGCAAAACAGATGGCACCCTCACCCTCGTGGCACACTCACCCACATGGCACACTCACCTGCATGGCACACTCACCTGCATAGCACACTCACTGCATGGCACACCCACATAGCACACTCACCTGCATGGCACACTCACCCTCGTGGCACACTCACCCGATTGGCACACTCACCCGCATAGCACACTCATCCATATGGTATATGAGGACATTTGTCATTGCTACATAAAAGCTAGTCACAGAGTTTGCATGTAAAGTGGGCCAGAGGGCGTCTGTAAGTTACAGGCAAATGTGCCAGTTCACACAAATGATTTCATCATACTTCAATTCCTGTATCCACGGCAGGGTTGAGCATCATGGTACCAGTCACCTGTGGATTTGAAAGACAGCTATATACAGCTGGTGCTTAATAAAAGATGGCTGAGTTAGGAAAGCAGAGCCTCTGGCACAGGCTAGTCAGGACACAGGCCAATGCTAACCTCACTTCTGACATGCCTCAGCACCAGGCCCAAGCCTCCAGGTCCCCTTTCTTTCCCCCTTTCTTATTCTTTCTTTTTTAAGTTAACTTATATTGTGTGCATATAGGTTTTTTTTTTTTTTTTTTTTTTTTTTTTTTTGGTTTTTCAAGACAGGGTTTCTCTGTATAGTCCTGGCTGTCCTGGAACTCACTCTGTAGACCAGGCTGGCCTCGGCGTATAGAATTTTTTAAAAGGTTGATTTTTATGTACATTGATGGCTTGCTTGCAAGTATGTCTGTGTAAGGGGCCATATCCTCTGGAGCTGGAGTTACACACAGTTGTGAGCTACCATGTGCTCGCTGGGAATTGAACTTAGTACCTCTGGAAGAGCAGCCAGTGCTCTTAACCACCGAGTCATCCTTCTCTCCAGCTGAAGTGTAGGCGTTTTGTTTGCATTTATATGTGTGCCTGGTACCCAAGGATGCCAGAAGAGGGCGCCAGAACTGGAGTTAAACAGTTGTGAGCCACCATGTGGATGCTAGGAACGGAAACGCAGTCCTCTGCAAGAGCAGCCACTGCTGCTTAACCACTTAACCGCTGCCATTTCTCCAGCCCTTGTTCAAGTTCCTTTTCGTATACACTGCATCCTCCTAGGAGGGTCCCAGCTTCTGGACACTGCCTTAGCCAGTTGAGGCCAAGGAGACAATAAAAATAATAAGAAGCTTGTTCTAGAGGCTGGGAAGGTGGCTCAGTACTGGGGTGTGGCTCAGTGGTAGAGCCCCTGCCTAGAATCCCCCAGGGAGGGGCTGGGGTGTGGCTCAGTGGTAGAGCCCCTGCCTAGAATCCCCCAGGGAGGGGCTGGGGTGTGGCTCAGTGGTAGAGCCCCTGCCTAGAATCCCCCAGTGAGGGGCTGGGGTGTGGCTCAGTGGTAGAGCCCCTGCCTAGAATCCCCCAGGGAGGGGCTGGGGTGTGGCTCAGTGGTAGAACCCCTGCCTAGAATCCCCCAGGGAGGGGCTGGGGTATGTGGCTCAGTGGTAGAACCCCTGCCTAGAATCCCCCAGTGAGGGGCTGGGGTGTGGCTCAGTGGCAGAGCCCCTGCCTAGAATCCTCCAGTGAGGGGCTGGGGTGTGGCTCAGTGGTAGAGCCCCTGCCTAGAATCCCCCAGTGAGGGGCTGGGGTGTGGCTCAGTGGTAGAGCCCCTGCCTAGAATCCCCCAGTGAGGGGCTGGGGTGTGACTCAGTGGTAGAGGCCCTGCCTAGAATCCCCCAGTGAGGGGCTGGGGTGTGGCTCAGTGGTAGAGCCCCTGCCTAGAATCCCCCAGTGAGGGGCTGGGGTGTGGCTCAGTGGTAGAGCCCCTGCCTAGCATGCTCAAGACTTTGAGTTCCTTCTCCAGCACCACAAATAAATAACATAAAAATAAATGAAAAGGGGACCTCAAAGGCACATTTGTACATGCCCTGATAACAGGGTGTATCCTCTGACTGTGTACTTACCAGTAGGCCATACCATGCCCCTCTCTCAGACTGAGTCTCCCTCCCTCCTGCCTACAACAGCGCACACGTGGTGCATGGTCTAACAGACCACAGGCCAATCAGACCCCATTTTCTGATCCTCTTTACAGACCCAGGAGACCATGAGCACCCCCAAGCTCTATACCCTCGTGCTGGTGCTACAGCCTCAGCGAGTTCTACTGGGCATGAAGAAGAGGGGCTTTGGTGCTGGCCGCTGGAATGGCTTCGGGGGCAAGGTGCAGGAAGGAGAGACCATTGAAGAAGGGGCTAAGAGGTGAGGAAAAGTAAGGTCTGACCACAGAGCCGGCCTAGCTGGGGCTGAAGCCCAAGAGAGTAGGAAACATACCCTTGAGACTGACAGATGCTACGTAGACCAAGCTGGCCTTGAACTCACGGAAATCCACCTGCCTTTTACTTCCAGAGGGTTGGGACTAAAAGCATGGGCTTCCAACTGCTAAACCATCTCTCTAGCCCCCTTAAAGGGTCTTTCTACACATTTCAGGTGGCTTTTAATTATGTAACCCAGGTGGTTTCCAATCCCCAAATTTTCCTGCTTTCAATTTTCCCCCTTAGTGTTGGGATTATAGGTGTGCGATACCATGTCTGAATTTATGAAGTTCAAGTTCATTCCTAAACTGGTTATAGCAATACCTCTGCATGATGTCTTCCTGGAATATGCAGATCACAAGTCCCGGGGCTGCAGTCCCATGGCCCTATCCCTGTAAGCACGAATGCTGTACTCACAAGCTAGCTAATGCCCGTGTCCTTCTTTATATGCCCAGGGAGCTTCTGGAAGAAAGTGGTCTGAGAGTGGACACACTGCACAAGGTAGGCCACATCTCATTTGAGTTTGTGGGTTCCCCTGAGCTGATGGACGTGCATATCTTCTCTACTGACCACGTGCACGGGACGCCCACAGAGAGTGAAGGTGAGCCATGGGCAGGGAAGGATACCCAGACTCAACTGCCTGCCTAGAGAAAGGAACCAGCCCTTGCCAAGCATAGGCCCCAAGTCTGCCCGCCCTCCTATCCTTGCTTAGCGTCTGAACCAGGGTCAGCCAGGCAAATCAGCCTTGTAGTCTGGGGATGAGTCCATTTCTTTATTTCACACAATACGGAAATCAGCCATGTTGGTACATACATTTTTATCCCAACACTTGAGAGGAAGAGGAAGCTATCTCTGTGAGCTCAAAACCAACCGGATCTACATTGTGAGACCTTGTTTCAAAAAAAAAGGAAGAAGAACCAGCTGGTAGTGCTGCATGCCTTTAATCCCAGCACTTGAGAGACAGAGCCAGGCAGATCTAGTTTGAGGCCAGCCTGGTCTACATCGTAAGTTCCAGGACAGTCAGAGCTACACAGAAAAACCTTGTCTTGAAAAAAGAAGAGGAGGAGGAGGAAGAGGAGGAATGGCCGCAGCTAGGGTGTAGTTCAGTTGGCAGGAGGCTTGATTAGCAAACACAAAGTTCCATCCCCAGGGGTGACATGAATCATGTGGTGTTTCATGTCTGCAATCCCAACACAGGAGATTAGGTCTCAGAAACAAGTAAGAAAATATCCAGGTATGTTGAGGCGCGTCCATAATCCCAGCGTTGAGGCAGAAAGACTGAATGTGAGGTAACACTAGGCTACAGAACGGGTTCTAGGCCAGCCTGAGCTACATAAAATAACTCTGTCAAAACCAACAGGTGGTCATAAGGATGAGCTATAAAATTAGACCAGGCTCCTTTCTCAAATAAGCCAAGTATAGTGGTACACATTGATCATCCCAGAACCAAAGAAGCTGAAGCAGGAGGATGGCTTCAAATTCAAGATTAGCTTGGGCACCATACTCAATGCCAGGTCAGTCAGAGCTACAAAGAAAAGTCCCTGTATCCAAGAAAATAAAGCAGGCATGGTGGTGTGGCACACCTATAAACCCAGCAACCAGGAATATGAGGCAGGAGGATTGCTACTCATTCCAGATCAGCCTGGGCTACAGTGTGGGACGAGGAGACAAGGGCTCAGAGGTTAAGAGCACTTGCTCCTGCAGAGGGCCCCCTGCTTTTAGCGGTACCCAAAGGGCTGCTCATACCTGTCCAGAACTCAGTTCCAGGGGATCTGGTGCCCTCTTCTGGTGTCTGTAGGAACTGCATGCATGCGGTATCCAGGCAAAACACTCATACACATAAAATAATTTTTACAAAATGTTTAAAGGGGATAATATTAGAAAGCTGATTCAGCAGCTAAGATCACATACTGCTCTTCCAGAGAACCCACGTTTGATTCCCAGCACCCACATCAGGTGGCTCACAACAGATTAACACCAGCTTCAGGGGGATCCAATGTCTTTGGCCTCTATGGGCTGAAACCAACACATGAACATACATGCAGTTAAAAAATAAAACGGTAAACTTGTTTGCTTATTGGTTTTTTTTTTTTTTTTTTTGGTTTTTTTTTTTTTTTTTGGTTTTTTTTTTTTTTTTTTTTTTTTTTTTTTTTTTTTTTTTTGGTTTTTCGAGGCAAGGTTTCTCTGTGTAGCCCTGGCTGTCCTGGAACTCTCTGGTCTTGAACTCAGAAATCCGCCTGCCTCTGCCTCCCAAGTACTGGGATTAAAGGTGTGCACCACCACTGCCTGGCTTTTTTTTTAAATTTATTTATTATGTATACATCATTCTGCCTGCACATATGCCTGCAGGCCAGAAGAGGGGACTAGATCTCATTACAGATGGTTGTGAGCCATCATGTAGTTGCTGGGAATTGAACTCAGGACCTCTGGAAGAGCAGCCAGTGCTCTTAACCTTTGAGCCATCTCTCTAGCTGTAAACTTTTTTTTTTTTTGACCAACATCAAAAACAGCAGGAGAGAGGTTTCAATGGCTAGGAGCGCTTGCTGGTCCTCCAGAGGACCCACGTTAGTGTCCAGCACCTGCACTAGTTAGCGTGTGGCCGGCTCTAACTCCAGCCCCTCTTCTGCCTTTCTCTAGTACCCACACATTGGTGGCACTGGTTCACACAGACATATCCATACCTAACGGAGCTCTGCGTTCAAGGCCAGCCGGGGCTGAATAGTGAGACCATGTCTCAAACAAAACAAAATCTCCAAACAGGTATTCACACACATCCAGAAGTAATCCCTCTCAGGTCAGCTGAAATCTATTTTCTTCTCCCTCCCCCACCCCCCATCCAGAAATGCGCCCTCAGTGGTTCCAACTGGACCAGATCCCCTTTGCCCACATGTGGCCGGATGACAGCTACTGGTTCCCACTCCTGCTTCAGAAGAAGAAGTTCTGTGGGCACTTCAAGTTCCACGATCAGGACACCATCCTGGATTACTCCCTGCGTGAGGTGGATGGATTCTAATACAGAGGTCTGGCCAGTTCTGACCACTCAGGTTGCGACACAGCCACAAGCTGTCAGTCCAATGGCACAAGCAGGGGAGGGTATTTTCTGTTTGCAAGGTGTTGGGGTTGAAATGTGAAATGTCACCAATACAGTTTGAATTCGTCTCCACCTACCGGTCCTGTTTTAGAAGGTTGATGGTGGAATGGAGCCCCCGAGGGTTGGAGAGATGGAGGGTGGGCCTTAAGGCTTTATAAGTGAGCACCACTTCCTGCTCACTCCTGTTTCTGTGTCCCATCTTCCACGATGGACTATATCCCCTCGATGGATGAGCCAAAATAAACCATTGCTCCCCTAAGCTGCTGTGTGACTTCAGTGTCAAGAAGTGGTACAGGTAGCTGGACAGGAAAGAGAGATACTACCAGGCACCCAGACAGCCAATTCTTAGTCTTATCCCACTACCCCAAACAGGGTGGACAAACACCAAAAGGTAAGGACTCTTTTCTTGCAGGATGCCAGGCAAGAGCAGGCACCTGAAGAAAAACTGTGGAGAGCTGACACTGAGAGAAACTAGAGCCATGGGTATCAGGAGGCAGCTGGGGATGGTGTCTCAGAGCAAGATAAGTATTCCTCTGGCAGGCGGTTGGGCTTGCCAACCAGGACCTGGACTCCAGCTAGGGGCTGGTCTGACTGAAAGGCTGTGTTCAAGGAGGTATATAGACAGACACAGGTGAAGCCTCCTAGGCTGAGATTGGTGAGCAAATCAGGTAAAGATAACCAATCAGGAGAGCCTGCAAATCCTGATCGAGACAACCTGCCACAGGGTCCCACCCAGATCACAGCCACATTCCCCATTGCTGTGGTGTCTGTGTGAAGCAGGCACTCCCCTAATGTGGGGGGCAGGGTAGCCAGAACTTCCAGGCTGCACTTAAACAGGAACCTCACAATGTGTATGGAGGTCAGTGGAAAGCATGCTGTCCCACTTCACACTGCATCCTAACTATTTCACATAAAACACTCCTCCCTCAGGAAGAGGGAGCCTTTAAGGAAATCCCAAGAGGAGGGCTGGACCAATGGGGCCAGCAGTACTGCTCTTAAGTCAGTTCCCAGCATCCACAGCTGGCAGCTCATAACCACCTGTACCTCCAGCCTCAGAGAAGCTGGCACCCTCTTTTGGCCTCCACAGGCACTAGCACTCACGTGCACATCTCCCACATATATTGTTGTGTATACTGTAAATTATGTAATTTATAGTATGTATTATAATTATATAATTTACAGTATACACACACATTGTGTCATGATCAAAAGCCAAATACATTCTTAGCTGAAACTCCCTAAACCTAAAGGGGCCGAGGCGTAAGTGCTGAGAAAGACTGCTGCAGGCCTTCCTCTTGGATTCCTTCTTAACCAGGTGCATGGGGTGGGGGGGACGTGCATGTGAGTACAGGTACCGTGGAGGGCAGATGGCAGTTCCACTGGAGCTGAAGTTATAGGACCTTGGGAGCAACCTGGCATGGGGGTACGAGAAACTGAACTCAGGTCGTGAGAACAGCAAGTCCTCTTAACTGCTGAGCCATCTCTGTAGCCCTGATGACATCAGTTTTAACTGTCAACTAGACATAATTTAGAGTCATTGGGGAAGAGCATCTCAGAGAAGGACTGTCTACATCAGGATGGCCTGTGGACACGTCTCGGGAAGTAGGAAGACCTGCCCACTGGGAGTGGCAGGGCTTCCTAGGAAGGGAATTCCTAGGAAGTGGAGCACTGGTGTGCACACTTTGATCTGTTCCCTGCTTCACTTTGGATGCAATGTGCCCAACTGGCTCAAACTCTTACAAGATGGCTCCCCACTCCCCCAAGGTGACAGGCCTATGAGCTAACCCCTTTCCCACTGTATTTCTTCTGTTGGGGAATTTCATCGTAGCAATAGGAAAAGAACTGAACTAATCGGGCTCCAAAGACCAATCAAAGAAATGATTCTGTAAAGCCTGAGCGAGCCAGGGCATTTTCTGTGGTTACTTATGGGAGTGTGGTTTAGCTCACAGCATGGGTGAGACCTGGAAATACAGCCCCAGAGTTCTGTACTATGCAGGGCGCTCAATAGGTCAGTCTCCACCCTTAGCAACTGTCACTTCCAGCACCATTCAGGGAGGGACCTTGTGAATAATTGCAGATTTTCTGAGTCTGAGGAACCTCCCTCCAGCAGAAAGCTATGCTTCTATATCCAGGAAGCTACCATATAACCCTTCCCCACAGGGACCACCAGGGTAGGGGCAGCTGCCTATCCCAACTGAAGACTCAGTTCCCAAGACCCATCTGACCGTGTTTGTTGGCTTATGGAGAGAGACTGCAGCATGGAAACCATCTGTAAACACTTCCAGTTTATTGGGTGTGGCAGTGACTGATTCCCGCAGTCCATAAAGTGCTTCATTCATCGAGCCGAATCCCACAGCACCAGCTTCTTGGCTCCCTTAGCCCAGAGTCCACACAGCTATGTCCCAGAGCCCCACTGCCCCTGTCTAGCTTCTTCAGCCAGGGTGGCTAACACCAAGTAGGGAGCACCAAAAAAAACCTTCCCTTCACTCCATCTCTGCTGGCCCCAGGACTGTCCAGTTAAGGCTACAGCTGGGCCCCACTCGGCCCAGGAAAAGGGACAAGCAGTCAGGAGATCCAGTGATACTTGTGCTTCTCCGTCTTTCTGGCAGCCCCAAACAAGGCTGTGGCACAGCACAGGCTCGGATAGCAGGAATCCTGGGAGTGGAAGCTCAAGTTTGGAGTCAGGCACCCACGGCCCAGTCAGGGAAAGACTACGTGAGAAAAGGCAGGCTCGCTCTATTCCAGGCTCGGGGGCCCTAGAGCACTACAGTGCAGGGCAGGTGAGCGGGCTGCTAAAGGAAACAGCCCACATGAAAGTGGAGCCTGCTGCCCGACAGCCTAAGGCCTGGGCACCCAACAGGGATGCCCATCTCCAGTGCTTCTCCACAACCCCTCCTCACTCCCACCCTCCAAAACCCAACACAAAACAGACCCTGAGCCTTCATCCACTGTGGACCTTGACAGGCCCTGGACCAGAGCTCCAAGGATCGCACTGGAGTGAAGTATGTCCTCCAAAGCTTCAAACACTGCACACTCAACTCCTCCCGAGTCAGACCTCCCGCCTGGCCTCAGGTACGCCTCACAGAATGTCTGCAGGCCCTAGTCTAGAGTTACGTCCCACCCTCAGAGACTGACCAGCTTTGCCAGGCCACAGGGCAGGCCAGTCCTCCCATTCCGCTGCCGCTGGGTTAACCCCTAGGCTCCCCTAGACGCCACTTACTGGGTACAAAAGGCCCTTAGCACTGTGGGCACGGGGCACAATCCAGTCCAGAGCACCCTAATCTCCCACTACCAACCTGATCAACAGGCCAAGGGGCAGGCAGGGGGCACAGAGACCTCCTACAACAGGAACAGGGAGACACAAAGACCACAGCACAGCCCACAGGCAGCTCAGGGGAGTGGCTGCTGCCTGGAGGGAATCAGCCAGGAACACACTGTTTGCAAAGAGGTTTTAGTGAGGCCACAGGGAGCTCTGTCGTGGGCCTTGCCACTAGTGGGGACACACCCCATCCTCCTGCGGGGAGTGCGGTGGTGTCAACACACTGTGAGGTCCAGCAAAGAGGCAGCTCAGCTTCGGCTTCAGGTCATTCCATACCTTGCTCATCTGCAAGAGAGGAAGAAAAAAAGGGAGGTGAGGTGGGTGGCCACAACCTGGTCCATGACAAGCAGGTTTCCGTTCCTTATCATCTGGTGGCATGAACATGAGGTCCCTCACATCACACTGCTGCACACACCAGGCTCCACAGCCTGAGCATCTGAAAGGGAAGACAAACCCCTATTCTCTCAATGCTGGCCCATCCTCCAGAGGCAAAGCAGGGGATTACAAGTTCCAGGCTAGCCTGAGTTACACAGTGAGACCTCAAAGTCAAAAACAGAGCTGAGATATAGCTCGGGGTTAGAGTTAGCTTACCAAACCCACATGAGACCCCAAGTTTGATCCTTGGTACCCCAAACAAAAAGATAAAAGATTTAGTAACTGCTATATAACAGAGGCTAACCTTGAACTCCTGATCCTCCTACCTCCGTCTCCTGAGTACTGGGATTACAGACAAGCACCACTATGGCTGGCATATGCGGTACTGGGGGTGGAACCCTGGGCTTTGTCCATCCTTGGCAAGCTCTCCACCCCAGCAGGTTTACAGGCCTGGATGCTGTGAAAGCTACTGGCAGTCATCATGTAGCACCTGCCCCCCAAAACCCCACAAGTTAATGCCCCCTAGTCTACCTCTGTTCCTCCATGAGAAGGGCCAGCTGTAACAAGCCAGCTTCTACCCATCACCCATGACAGAGCCCGGATGGGTGCTGCCAAGCAGCTCTGTGGGTCTGTGACCACGGCACCCAGGCCAAAGTGTGAAAACATTTGGTTGTACCTTCATGCCATTTCTCAGACCTTAGAACCACACAGGTTGAGAGAGGTCCCAAGGGCGAAGGGAGCCACCCGGCTGGCAGAGCACCTGTCGTCTGGCATTCGTGAAGCCCTGGGTTTGGATGCCCTGCCCCATGTAAGCCAGGTGTGTGGCGTGTGCTTATCATCCCAGCACTTAGGAGGTTGAGGCAGTCTATCAAAACTTCATGATCTGGCCTTCAGGATGGCTTGGCAGGTAAAGACGCTTGCTGCCAACTTGATCACCTAAATTCATCCCTGTAACCCACACAGAGCAGACAACCAAGTACCCTCTTGGAAGAGACAAGGCTCCCACAGCCGACAGGAGACACCAGAGATAGACAGCTAGGGAAGATGGGTGTATGTGACTCGAGGCTAGCGTATGTGACTCGAGGCTAGCACAGCAGATCCTAAGCAGAATAGCCCATCTTGCCACCAGCCACCGTTTAGTCACTCGCTGGGCTGAAACCAAGCAGCCTCTCAAGGTTAAATAGTGTTTTCCTTTTTTAAATTGGTTTTTATTTTATGTGCACTGTTTTGTTTACATGTGTGTCCGTGTGAAAATGTCAAACTGCAAGAGTTGCAGTTACAGACAGTGGTGAGCTCCATGTAGGAGCTGGGAACTGAATCTGGGTCCTCCAGAAGAGCAGCAGCCAGTATTAACCAGTGAGCCAGCTCTCCAGGTTGGAGAGCGTTTTCTAGACCAGCAGAATCCTGACAGGATAAGTAAGGACAGGTACACAACTCCTGCTGGCTCTGACTTTAATTCCCTGAAGCCAAATTCACTGTAAACTCAGAGCCATATGAAGTAAGAACCCGTGCAGGCTGAGGAGATGGCCTGTGGATGTGACTGTGTGTAAATCTGAGACTAGCGCTCAGATAGATGCCCAGCACCCGAGTGAATGTTAAGTGGATAAAGGGAGATAGAAGATCCCTGGGCAAGCTGGATGGTTAGCCTAGCAGAATCAGGGAGCTCTGGACTCAGGGAAACTGCAAGTCTGCCTCAATACAAGGTAAGGAATGATCCAGGAAGACTACCCACAGCAGTGCACATGAAGATATATTCTCTTCCACATGCATATGTGCCCACACACATGCAAACATGTATACACACATATACATATAACACATATGCATACAAAAATTTAAAAAACAACCAAAAAAGTGGGGGAGGGTGAAAAGAAAATGTCAAAGAGTGTGGAAGTGACTCCTTTAATCCCAGCACTCAGGAAGCAGAGGCAGGCAGAGCACGGCCAGCCAGGTCTATCTACATAGTGAGAGCCTGTCTCAAAAGTGGGCAGGACGCACTGGAAGTTACAGCACTTGCTGCTCTTACAGAACACCTGGCTTTGGTTCCCAGCACCCACATCAGGGGCTCATAACTACCTGTAACTCCAGTTCTAGGGGATCTGACACTCTCTTCTGGCCCCTGTGGACTCCTGCAGACATGTGATACCCATGGACTTACTCATACACATAAACAATGACTAAATAACTTCCAAAGGTTTAAAACAGGGTCTTAGTTGCTAAGGGGAGTTGATAACTATGGAGAGAAAGCACAGCTCTCTGTAAACATCCACCACTGTAAGTAGCCCTCCCCCACCTCCAAGAACTAACTTTACTCATCACAAGGAACCCCAATGAATCATTAATTGGGCTGTTATACCAGTTGGGGGGCAGGCATTAGTTTTACATCCCCATGCCCCATCACACATGGTCTTTCAAGAGCTACCTCAGTCCCTGCTGAGGAGAGTGAGCAAGGGTGGAAGATGTGGCTGAGGCCCCAGGGCTTCAGGCCCCTGTACAGGGTAAGCAACCCAGGGCCTCCCGTGACTCAGTCATGATTCTCCCCACCCCTGCCCCCATCCACACTCATACCCTCCCCCACCAGCAGCCACACCTAGAAGCAGCTAACAGGACTTCCAGGTAACACTAGCTCCCACCACCTGTTTCTCTCAGCTGTAAAGCTTGCAGAGACTCCATGCTTTTCCTGACTCCCACAGTTCTCCTAAAAGGAATGAACTTCCTGCTGTCTCTCTGATCCCATTCACAAGTCTTCGGTGTCACAATTCTGGACACACAAGAGGCTGGAGAACTAGAAACTGCTCAGGCAGATGGGTATCAGCTCCATTCCTGAGGTCACTGGCTGCAGGTAACAGGCCTGGCACCCGAAGACAGGCTGGCATTCGTGACAATGGGGCTGGGTGGCTTACCTCCTTGTGCCCTTGGATCTGGGAATTCACGAAGGCCCCCAGGATGTGCGAGGTGAGAGGCAGGTAGACGTGCACGAGCTGCGTCTCCTGGTGCAGACAGTACAGGGAGAAGTAGTTTCGGAGTTCCATGGTCTGGATCACGTTCTCCTGCTGCAAGCAGAGAGGCAGTCTGTGCACAGGCCCCTCAGGAGTGCTGCAGAGCATCTGCTTTGAGCGTGGGCACTGGCCTGTCCTCACAGCCACAGGAGTGAGCACCAAGCAATACAACGGGTAAACAGTGCCAAGCACCTGGGACAGCTCCCACCTCTCCCACACCACAGCCCTGATCTGGATACCCACAATTCCTGAGCTCAGAGCAACTCCAGATGCCACTCGGCCTGCAGCCCCCAGCTGCTTCCTGATACCTGCCCACCGCTCACCTCCACGATGCGTGACTCCAGCTGCTCCACAGACTCGGGCTCCCGGCCGTGGGCAGCAGTCATCATCTGCCTCTTCATCAGGCCGTACTTGTGCAGTGCCCGCTGGTGCTTGTGAAGCACGCCCTTCTCATGCCGCTCACACAGGTCCTTCCGGGAGAGAGGCATGCTCACCCACTACAGCAAACCCTACAGGAACCCAGAGCCCGGAGGAGCCGAGACCTTTCTCACAGCTCCCACCTCCCACCTTAAAGGAAAAAGTACGCCATGCAGAGAGCAGAGGCAGTTAGAAGGGCTCGTCATGCTGACAAGCTGTGAGGCATCAGTGCCCTTGGGAGGACTGGCTTTTCCTATTCAAAAAGAGGAAAGAGTCCAACAGGCCTGGGGGGTGGCGACGGGATGGGGGGTCGGGGAGAGCAAAATGGCTTCGTGGGTAAAGGTACTTGCTGTCAAGCCTAATAATTTGAGTTTGAGCCCCAGGACCCACATGGTGGAAAGCAAGAATTACACACACACACACACACACATTAATGTAATTAAAATAAGGGCTGGAGAGACGGCTCAGTGGTTAAGAGCATTGACTGCACTTGCAGAGGTCCTGAGTTCAATTCCCAGCAACCACATGGTGGCTCACAACCATCTGTAATGAGATGCAATCCCTCTTCTAGTGAGTCTGAAGGAAGCAACAGTGTACTCACATACATAAAATAAATAAATCTTTTAAAAAATGTAATTAAAATAAGACAAAATGGTTACAGTAACATACACACTCTGGTTCAGAGATGAGCGCCATTCAGATCCTATCTGGCTCAGGTTAATATGTGCACTACCCCAGGCCCCAAAGGAGAATGAATTTCCCTTCAAAGAAGGGATTTATATAGTCTAGGGACCTGAGGCAGCCCCAAACCTCAG
This sequence comes from Arvicanthis niloticus, assembly GCF_011762505.2. NCBI lineage: Eukaryota > Metazoa > Chordata > Mammalia > Rodentia > Muridae > Arvicanthis > Arvicanthis niloticus. The sequence continues at coordinate 31,140,283 of NC_133432.1, forward strand.
ACTACTAATATTAACCAACTTCAGACAGCCAATATCTCACTGGTGGTAGGACAGTGCACCCAAGAAAGAACACTGACATCAGTTGGTAGGGCCCTCAACCCCAAAGAGGAACCTCACAGGTATGGTGATGCATGTTGGAAACACAAGGCCCGGAACAGCAGAAGCCACATGCTACCAGCTCAGACAACAGAGCAAACTCTTCCAAAACCTTCCTGTAAGCTCCAGGCTGGCTCTCCTGGAGTAAAGGTTGCTCTAGTCGTCTCGGCTGCAGGCTCAACCTGGCTTCCTGGAGCCCTCAACTATGAGAAGTGGCAAAGCCCCTGTGCGAGGTTAGAGACCCTGACAGTCACAGATACTCTTGGTTCCTACCGCACACTGCAATGATCTATCTCCCCTTCAACTTGGGAGCTTCCTGGGGTGCTAGCAGGAGTCCTGAGCCAGCCTAGGAGACCTTCAGGCAGACAGGTTTTCCTCTGGTCGGATGTGCCCATCCCCATCGTGAAGCAGTGAGAGCAGCTGTGGTGACTCCCATGAGACCAGGTCTGCTAACACTCCCTCAGGGAGGATGTGAGACACCATCTCCACAAGATTACGTAAGAGGTAAAGACTAAATAGGGAGAAAGCCCACCCGTTAGGGTGCGACCCCCTGTGGGCCACCCTTGCTTCTGGGATCAGTCCTAGTAACCTCACCAGCTGATGTAAGCAGAATCCCCTCTGGTCTATCAGTGTCTTATCTCAGGGAACAGACACTTCTTTACAGTCTCCCCAGGAAAGTAACAATCACATGACAGTCAGCCCCTGCCCTGCAGAGCCTTGCCCTCACACCATCAACAGTCCCAAGGTCACTATCAGATAGACATGTTGGGGACTCACTTTGTAGGACTGCAGCAAATCCAAGAAAAGGTTCAGCTTCTCCACCACATCGTTCTCCTCCTTCTTACCCTAGGAACAAAGATGAATTAACCAAAACACAGCAGCCAGGACCCAGCAGCCCCTGGAGACCTCACTCCCCCAACCACAGCCTGGCAGCTCTCCTCCTTAAGTCACCAGCCCAGGCTTCAGGAGGGCCCAGTTTCACTGAGAGCCCTGCAGGTGAAGGCAGAGATATCCTCAAAGCTGGAGGTTCTGAGGACAGGACAGCACCCTCTCCACTGATACGTCTCACAGGCACCACAGAGCCACGCCTCATGCTGGCCCACACCTCATGCTGGCCCCAGCTGCTCTGCCCAACACTTACCAGCTTCTCTTTGAAGCTATGCGTGTGCAAAGGGGAAACAAATAGAGAAAGGATGCTGGGAGAGGGGTGCTTTAACAATAGGGAAAGAGGTCTGGAAAGGGGATGTGGGGACATCAGAGAGGCACAAAGGTCCTGACATGAGAGGCGTGAGTGGAAGTGCGGACCCAGACATTCTGGTATGTCAGGGCAGCACAGGGTAAAGGAGGAGTCACACTGGAAGCCAAAGCAGGGGAGGATGGGATGGGGGATACAGGCTCAGGACTTTGTACACAAGCAACAAAGCTGTGACACGTCGACAGACAGCCCTGTTAGTACATCTGGCAATGAAAGAAAAGCCCAGTGCTGAAACCCATCTATGGCACCCTGGAGACAAGGAGTAACAGTGGCCAAACACCACCTGGCCTCCAACATCACGCCATTTAAGCACTCGGGGACACAGTGACAGCCATGTGCGTATGCCCATGTGTGTGCACGTACACATGTCCCAGCCAACACATGCCTAAGGTTCCTAGTACTCCAGCTGTAGCCAAGAATCTATGCTCACCCCGAAGCTGTACATTGACTTGTGCATGCAGAACCACGTAAGGAAGAGGAGAAAATGAAGACATTTCCATGGAAACTCAGGAACTGGGTAAGTCAGGTGGCCATCTCAGGAGGACTCTGGAATGTCCCCTGAAGCTTCAGTCCACTAAATCATGAAGTTCCCAGGCAATTCAATCCCACACCTGCAGCCGGTTCAGATACTAAGTAACAAGTTCCAGTAAAAGAACAGGGGAGCAAAGTGCATACCATGCAAATGGGAGGGCCTGAGCTTGGATTCCCAGCACTCCGATAAAAGGTGAGGGACCATGCTTAATGTGACCCCAGAGCTGGGGAGATGAAGGTGGGACAAACATAGGAGCTTGAGGGCTTGTAAGCTGTCTGGTCTAACAGAACCCGAGCAACCCAGGTTCACTGAGACACCCCATTTCAAAAGAAAAATAAACAGAAAACAAAACAACCCAAGACGAAGCCAGATGTAGTGGTGAACTCAAAAGGCAGAGCAGATGGATCTGTCAGTTCCAGTCTAGCCAGGGATATACAGTGGGATCCTGTCCCAATTAATTAATTAATTAATTACATATATACCTTTAACAAATGGAGGGGCTAGGGAGATGGCTCAGAAGTTAAGAACATTGGTTGCTCTTCCAGAGGACCTGGGTTCAATCCCCAGCACCCACGTGGTATCTCACAACAAACTGTAACTTCAGTCCTACAGGATCCACTGCCCTCTTTTGGCCTCTGCACGTACTAAGCATACACATGGTTCACAGACACATGGCAGGCAAAACATCGATATATATAAAATAAAATAAAATTTTAAAATTAAAAAAAGGTAAGCTGAAGGACAGCATACAAAGCACACAAACCAAGCATCTGGCTTCCCCACAAATGCATACACCACATACAGAGTAATGAGACAAAAGGACAGCACCAGTAAGAGACAGCACCTAGCAGTCATCCTGTTCTAAATGACAGGCTGGGGCTGCTGCCCTGCTACAGGAAGTCAGGAGATTCTGGTTGTCCTGCCTAGCTCACTGGCCATCCCATCCCATCTGTGTGTATAAAAGCCTGATAATGCAAGCACATGCCCTTAAGAAACACACAGCACAGGGAAAATGGTAAGAGCACATGCTAGGCAAGCATGAGGGCCTGAGTTCAGATCCAATGCTGGCTCATGGAAAGCTAGGCTGGCCACTTGCACAACTGTAACCAGATGCTGGGAGGCAGAGACCAGAGGGGCCTGATGGCCACACACCTAGCTCAGGTTCAGTGAGAGACCCTGTTTCAGGGAATGATGATGACGTAAGACTCCCAACATCCTCTTCTGGACCTCTGTACCCATGCACATACACCAAGCTGGCCATGTTGGTGCACACCTGTAATCCCGGCGCTCGGGAGGCTGAGGTAAGAGTAGCACAAGTTCAAGGTCAGGCTTAGCTACAAAGTGAGTAGCAAGGCAGCTTCAGGAAAAAAGTGAGAACTCACCTCCTCACCCCAAATTTAAGGCCCTAAACTAAGCAAAACAAACTTCCATTAACTTCAACATAAGGACTGGGAGAAATATCCAGGAAGCAATGCATTCCCCCTAAATTAAGTTTCAATAGAGAAGTCAGAAATGTCAAAGAAACACAGGGTCAGTCGGGAGGAGCCTCAAGCTGTTCATTCACCATCCAGCACTCCAGACACACCAGCTCCAAAATGGAGGCACGGGCAGCTGAATCAGGAAGTCCTTGGGAATCTACAGAGATATTCATCCTGTGCTGTGCAGAACCCAGCACCTGGGCTGAGGCTTCCTGCTGAGTCTAGAGAGGACTGTTCAGTCTCTGTGACAAACAATGCATGCTTCTTGAACCCACACTTGCACGACAGTTACAGAGATAAAAGAGAAATAGCCTAGGACAGGTAAGAGGACTCAGCAGGGTAGGGCATTCACCACCATGGCTGACACCGAGTACGATGCCCAGGGCCCACAGGGGTAAAAGAAGAGAACTGACTTCACAAGTTGTTCTCTGGCCTCCATGATTATGTCATGGCACATGCACGGACGTGTGCACACATGCCCAGACGTACACTTAAAAAGAAAATAGTCAGCAAGGCCATGGTGCTACAGGCAGTTAATCCCAGCATTTGAAGAGGAAAGGCAGGAAGAAAAGAAAGAAAATAGTTTGGGTCAGTGAGATGACTCAGTGGTTAAAAGCACCTGCTGTGTGAGCAAGCCTGACAGTCTGATTCAAGCCCAAACCCACATAAAAAACCTGGAACCAGAAACAGGAAAACACTCAGAAGCTCTGAGGCAACCACCCTGTCGTGCACAGCACTGCAGAAATAAGGAGCCCTGTTTAACAAGGGGGAAGGAGAGCAGGCTCTCCAAAGCTGCCGTCTGACCTCCACACATGCACCATGCACCCATGCACATGCACACATACAATTTTAAACCGTTTCATTGATGATCTAGTTCCATTCTCTTATATATGATCAATGGGGAAGCTGAAGTCCAAGGACCAAAGTTACTGCAGCAAAGCCATGGCGTACAAATTACAAAGCACAGGCCCTACCAAGCCCTGTCACCTCACGTCTCGGCACTCAGCCTTAGAAAGGGGTGGTGAGAGTGGGAAGGAGCTGGAAACACAGCTCGCCGACAAAAAGCAGTTTCTGCTCTTGCAGAGCACTCAAATCTGGTCCCAGCATCCACAGAAGGTGGCTCACAATCTACTGAAATTCCAGCTCCATCGGCTCTGATGAAGAATTCTGTCTTCCAAGGGAATGTGCATGCATGTGCACATACACATATACACACAGACACATAAATTAAATTTTCTCTTTTCTTGTTTTTTTTTTTTTTTTTTTTTTTTTTAGAAAGGGTTTCTCTGTGTAGCTCTGGCTGTCCTGGTACTCACTCTGTAGACCAGGCTGGCCTCAAACTCAGATATTTGCCTGTCTCTGCCTCCCAAGTGCTGGGATTAAAGGTGTGGCCACCATTACCTGGCTAAGATTTTTTTTTCTAATTAACAAGGAGGAAGACAGCAATGATGCCGGTTGGAGAGACGGCAGTATAAGCACTGCCCTTGCAAGGACGAGGAGGCAAGTTCAAACCGCAGAATCCACATGAAGGTACAGGGTCCAGAGGCGCTCGCTGGGAGGAGGCAAGAGCATCTCTGGGGCCTGCTTGATGACTGGCTAGTCTAGCCTAACTGGTGAACTCCAGGACAATGAGTAACCCTGTCGCAAAGGATGTGGATGGCATCCTTTAGGATGGCATGTGAAGTTGTCTCCCACATGTGAGCACATACATGTGGGCCTATACACACATGAACCAACACACACACATTGCACACACATTAGAAAAACACAGGCATACTTCTAAAGGGAATACACCAGCTCTGGGAGCAGAGGAGGGAAAAGATCAGGGACTTTCCACACAAGCAAAGAAAGCGGTCAAATTCCCTCTTCCACAGAAACCACATGGCACCTGAGCTTCCAGCCTCTAGTCAGAAAAGTCCCCAAGTCCCCAGCGGGTGGATCACTCCAGGCACATAACTGAAAAAAACTTCCCTCCTGGACAGAGAGCAGAGCTTCCACAAGAATATCAACTTCTTTAAGACCACAGCTGGAGTGGCATCCCAGACAGGTAGTGCTACTCAGAAGACTGATGCAGGAGGATTATAAGTTAGAGGCTAGAAAACTTAGTGAAACCTTGTCTCAACAACAATGACAATAGAACAGGAAAAGCAGGTATAAAGAGGGCTGGGGAAGCAGCTCGGTGTGAGACCCTGCAGTGTTGGGCTGAGGGCAGCATGTGCCCAGGTTCGTTCCACACATAGCACAGCACTCTTTATAGAGAGGAGGAAGTCTCTCGGGGTACTGATAGCTTAGTTATTATTCCAATGGGTTAAGTCACTGGTTACCAAGCACAAGCTGGCACAATGGGAAATATGCAGTCTGTCCAGAAGCAAACTGCAAGTAAGGCTACAGTGCCAAGGACGGATCTGCTTAACCTCAGCAACGCCAGGCCTGGGGGCAAGGGCCCAATCTGTTTCTATCACCAGTGGCCTTCTCAGAAGCATACATGGCTCGGGGGAGATAGCCAGAGCAGATGGGCACAGGCAGTCTCCACGCAGAGATGGAAGATTATCCACACAGAGATAAGGACTTCAAAGCCAGGCTACCCGAAGGCGCTCCACCACTCAGGACAGCATGTTCTGGGACAAGGGACCCATGGAGAAGAAAGACACTCACCTGCTGTGCAGCTTTGTCAGCAAGCAGTGCGAACTCCACCGACAGGCCCTTGAGTGCTTGCTTCAGGGAGCCCCACGTGCTGAGGTGCAGAGCAGCCCAGGAGGGCAGAGGGGTTGTGTCGGAGCCTAAAGCACTGCAGGAACAGAACACTCACTCACTTGCCTGTCCCTTCCCTAGATGTGTGTTCCCAGGAGGGTTAGAATTCCAGGGAGGGGTCTGAGAGTCTTGGAAGGTTCGGTGGAGATGTTTGGAAGTAGGTGAGAATCTAGGAAATCACTGCTGGGGACACAGGGGCCCCTACTAAACCATTATAAAGAAAACTTGCTCTGCCTCTGGTTACTCTCCCAAGACAAACAAGCTTTTGTATATTTGTGCTGGTTAATATTGTCAACATGGGGGAGGGGGCACGGGGGTGTGCCTGAGGAGGAAGAACCACAGATGAGGGTAGCATCATTCCCTGGTCTGGGATCCAAGACTGGATAAAAAGGAGAAAGCGTGCTGAGCCCAGCATCCGCCTCCTCTGTCTCCTGACTGTGGATGCAGTGTGAGCGGCTGCCTCATGCTTCTGCTGCCATACCTTCCCCACAATGGACTGTGTACACTCAGACCATGAGCCAAAATCAACCCTTCTTTGCTTCCTTAAGTTGTAATTGCAAGTATTTTCTCACAGCGTGACAGGTACCAAGAAGATTATACTGGCGACTCTGGGAGGTACGTAAGGACCCGGTGTTCTGTCTGACCCTACAGACACTGCTTTCTCCTGTCCCACACCCACACCTGCTGGTCTACTTTTCTCCTTCCTGCAGTGCAATGGGTCAGGATGGTAGCCAGACCCTGCCCCTGCCCAAGTAATGCCCCAGTCCCTGCAGAGCTACATGCCTGAGCTCCTTCCCAAATATGAGAAGATCAGCAGCATTGTCAATGGCCCGGGACGCAATCCGCTCAGCTCTGTCTCGAAGCTTGTAGAAGCTGTTGTAGACATTTCGAATTAGCTCCCGGCTCATGGCAAACTGAGTCTGGATGTCAGCTGGGAGGAAGTCCTGAAAAAAGGTGGCAAGAAAAGAGACAGAGCCCAGTGATTAGTCTCAGAGACAGGCCACCCTAAAACCTGTCTGCTCATCTGCTACAGGCTGAACCCCACCACCAGACTGTCCAATAGGGACAGGTGGTGGATAATGGCGTGATCCCCGACACCCAACGGAGGCGTGGTGAGGATCATCAAGGGTTAGCACTACCATTCCTCTGCCTAAGAGGGGAAAGAATAGCCAAAATCAGAAAACTACCTTGGCCCTAGCAGCCAGCTTACAGTTCGTGAACTCATCTCCCACGCACTGGGCCGCCTCCTTGAGCTTGTGCTGAACGTCCTGAAAGAGGAAAGAAACAGCTTCACCCTCTCCTGCCAGTAACGACACCCAAGCTGAGGACAAGCGAGCTCCTTAGAAGTCCAACTGACACAGGAGCTATGCCTGGTGATGCTTGCCTGTGATCTCAGCACTGGGGAGACCTCAGCAGGAGAAAGAGAGTTCCAGGCCAGTCTGGGCTATACAACAAGACCCTGCCTCAAAAAGGTGAGGCTGAGGAGATGGTTCAGAATCGCCTTGCAACACAAACATGAAGATCTGACTCAGAATCCCTGGAACCCACATAAAAAGCCAGGCATTGCCTCATGTCTGTAACCCACCATTGGGGAATGGAGACAGGAGAGCTGAGGCTTTCTGGCTGCCAGCATAACTCCAGGTTCAGTGAGCAACCCTGTCTCAAAGGAGTAAGGCAGAGAGTCATAGAGCAAGATACCAGATGTCCTCCTTCATCTCTACACACGCACACAGGCATCCACATCTGTATACACACCACACACATTCAACACAGGCATGTGCATGTGTGCACAGACACACACACACACACACACACAATTAAAAGAGAGAGAGGGAGACAGACAAATCCAAGCTTCCTCAGGAGTTTGGTGTGGTCATGCATGCCTGCAAATCCCAGAACTCAGGAAGTTGAAGCAGGGAGATTATTCCAAGTTTCAGTCCCTGTCTCAAAAAACATAGAAACAGATGCAGTCCCTTCTGAAGAGAAACTTGCTTTGGTGTACGCACTGGTCCACCGGCATTCCAGCATCCCTTTGCTGTCTCAGACTCTCCTCAGGGTTAAACTGGAAGAGAAGCTTGACAGAGACACAGCACAGCAAGTTCCACCTGTGCAACAGAGCGAAGCTCTCTCCAGAAGCACAGTTCCATCTACAGTCGGCCAACATGGACCCCAGGGACAGACACGAGACCTTCCACGCTCCATGCAGCAGTGGACAGGGAGAGAGAATGCTTCCTGTGAACAGATCCTCAGGGTTAGGGATCCATAAGAACGCAGGAACGGCTGGTGGGAAAGGAAAGCTAGTGGGCACTCAGCCTCAGGCCAGGCCCTGACATGTGGCCTTGGACAGAGGCCTCACTGGCAAAGCCAAGCCTTCAAATCGGGCAGTCACCTGGGAGACACAGAAACACATAGTAGGCAGCTGAGCCTTTGTGGAAGAGCATAAAGAATATTTCTAATTCTTTTACCAAAAAGAGAAACTGAGGACCAGGGACATCACAGACACACCCCATCCATCCATGGATACCTTCCCATCACTGTAAAGAGGGCTGCATACCCTCAGCACCTGACTCCTAATCCTCTGCCTGGAGGTGGTGGCTTCCTGGTTCCACCCTCATTCAGACCCACTGCAGCCTGGGCTTGAAGGCCACACTATCCACTGTGGGTGAAGAGTTAACTGGGGGTGTGACCTACTGAAAGCCTGGGACCTTCCCAAAGAGGCCAGCTGCCCTTGGGGAAGTAAAATCAAGTACAAATACTAGGCTGGGTAGGGAGATGGCTCAGTGGATAAGAGTATTTGCAGCTGGGGGTGGAGAGATGGCTCAGTAGTTAAGGTCACTAAGTACTCTTCTCAAGGTCCTGAGTTCAATTCCCAGCAACCCCATGGTAGCTCTCAACCACCTGCAATGGGATCTGATGACCTCTTCTGGTACAGCTACAGTATACTCACATTTAATAAATAAATCTTTAAAAAAAAAAAAAAAAAAAGTAGGGCGGTGGTGGCGCACGCCTTTAATCCCAGCACTTGGGAGGCAGAGACAGGCTGATTTCTGAGTTCGAGGCCAGCCTGGTCTACAGAGTGAGTTCCAGGACAGCCAGGACTACACAGAGAAACCCTGTCTTGAAAAACAAACAAACAAACAAACAAAAGAGTATTTGCAGCTAAAGCATGAGGTTGTAAGTTCGACACCCCAGCCCATGTAAAAGGCTGTGCATGGCCACAGGTACCTGTGACTCCAGTACTGTGGGAAGTAGGGACAGGAGGATGGCTGGGGCTTGCTGGCTGCCAGCCTGGCTCCAAGTGCAGTGAAAGACCCTATCTCCAGAGAGTAAGGTAAAGAAAGATAAACAGGACACCTAACACCTTCCTCCTCAGTATCAGTGTGCACACTGACACAAGTACTCATGTCGACACAGACCACGCACACAAGCACACGAAACAAACTGTGCTGACTCCTCACTGCCCCATGTCCCCTGCCCTGCAACTGGGAAAGGCTCAGAAAGCCCCAAGTGCCCATTCAAACAGAGGTTTCCCTCTCCATCCTGCCCACCCATCACAGAACCTGTTTGCCAAGAAGAGTTGTGGGAACCTTCCACATACAGTTAAGACCCCTTGGGCACCTGTTCACAGTGCTGTCTAGAGAGGACGAGGCCCTGATTCCTAACCCGGGCGCACACATTGTCACACCCTGGACTCCACTATAACCCCATGAGAGAAAAGCTTTTATCTCCCATGGACTACAGCCAAGGGTACACAAAGCCTCCAGGTCACACAAGAAGGCTTCCTTAAAATGATGTCCAGTCTGTACTTTGGAAAGAAGTCTTGTTTTGTCAATCACAAACAAATCCACTCTGGACACTCAAACAAGGGACAGGAGACAGAAGAAACACAGGTTCAGGGAATAAAATCTAGGTATGGGCTTCTAGCACTCGGGAGGCAGAGTCAGGAAAATTGCCTCTAGTATGAGCCCAAGCTGGGCCAGCCTGAGTGTGCAACCAGGTCTCAAATAATATAAGAATGCAGCAAGAACTTCAGGCCCCTAAATCCACCCAGGACGGGACCACAGGACACACTTACCGAGCCACTGAAGGAGAGGAAGAGTTTAAGAAGCACGTCCTCGGAGAAGGGCGGGTGCCGGGCCACCAGGTTGATAAAGCGCTTCAGGGCCCTCCGGCGGCCCTCAATGAACTCCCTGTCGGCTGGAGCAGAGAGAGTACAGGGTCACCACACAGTCAGCAGAGCCCCGACCCAGAGCAGGCTTCTAAGCAACTCATCAGGGGCTAAGAACACGGGGCAACAGAGCTCCAAGCTCCCAAACACGCATAGGTGCAGGAATGGCCAGGTGCATCAGTGTCAATGGAAAACACTGGGAGTGTAACTAGCACTCGGAAGACTACCGCTAGCTGCAGTACAGCCCAAGCTACAGTGTCTGAGGCCAGACTGACCACAAAGTAAGACCCTACCCCAAACAAAAAGCAACTGGGAACCAGTACAATTCCACACAGGCCTCTACGAGAAAGGCAACTTAGGAGGACGTGGCTAAAACAAATTGCTGTAAGCATGCAACTTTAATGTGCTGATGACTATGTAACGCACCCTCCCAGTGCCCACCGCTGGCAACTAATCTTACTATTAGTTGGCCAGGTCTGGTGGCACAGGCCTTTAAGTTCAGCACATGGGAGGCTAAAGCAGGAGGGCTGCAATCTCTGTGAACTCCAGGCTTATCAGAGCTGCAGAGTGACAGTGTTTGTCACACAAATGCTAAAAGTCAAGTGTGATAGCATATGCTCTTAATGCCAACACTCAGGAGGCAAAGACCAGCCTGGTCTAAATAAATAGCAAGTTCTAGGGCAGCCAGGGCTACCTGTCTCAAACAAAGTAAAAAAGTAAAAAGAAAAATACAGTGAGATAAGGCCCACTCCATCCCCACCCCGCTCAACCCTCCAGGTGTCCTTGACCTAGAGCTCTCAGAAATGCCAAGTCAGGTAACAGTGTTTGGTGAACCTCCAAGGAACATATCATCCCTGATTAGACAGAGCCAGCTTGGATGCAGGCAACGGTCCCTTCCTAACAGTTCATCTTCCAATTCCCACTGCCTGCAACACTCCTTGTCAGTGAGGAGCACAGCTGTCCCAGAGGCCGGTCACCAGCAGCTGAGCCACCCAGTGGGAATAAGATGGAACCATGTCTATACCCACAGTGAGGAGCTTCAGGACGGTAGCTGTGTCTCTACAAAAAGTTCAGCCAAGCTCCCCGCTGTGCACATTCACTTGCACTAGAAGGTTGGGGACACCAGGAAAGTGACCTGGCAGACTCTGCACCTTGTCTGACAGATACAGGACAGACTTGTCTCGAACTGGGGATCCTCCTGCCTTAGCCACCAAGATTAGGCTGCCCATTTAATTGGTTTCTAGTGATTGTCAACTTGATAAGATCTAGAATCTCCAGCTCTGGGCCGGTGTGTGAGTGAGTTTCTAGATTAGATTAATTGAGGTGTGAAGACACACCCTAAAGGTGGCCAGCTCCATTGCTTGGTCTGAAGTCCAGCAATGAAGAAAGCAGAAAGAGAACTGAATTTTCATCTCTCTTCCTGACTGAATGCAATGTGAGCAGCTGCCTCAGATGGCTCCTAAGGCCCTGCCTTCCCCATGACAACTGCGCCTTCCTTCCTTAGGTCTTTTGTCAGACATTCTGTTACATCTGGGGTCATTTGCAGCTGATAAAAAGATCCTGTGATGGCTGGCCTGATCCTAGTAATCCCATGCATAGCCCAAAGCACCCTGCAGGGACAGCACTGGGGCCAGAAGGCACCTGAGGCTGGCCACCTACCAGAGCAGGGCTAAGCCAGAGCTCTGCAGCCCTCCTGCCAGCCCCTCCTAGACCACAAGCTGCAGCAGCCTGGGCTACAGTGGGCCCACCCAGCAACATGCCACCAGGAGTCAGCTTGCACCCACTTAACTGGGCCCCCTGAACCCTGCCTTACCTCCCAGCACTCTCTTGGGCGGAAGGGCTGGTACCATGCGGTACGGGAACTTGTGAAGCAGCACTTCATGGAAGACCACGAAGTCATTGTAGCGTCTGTACACGGAGGACTTGAAGCGCTATAAAACAAAGGGCATCGCAAGCAGGACATCAGCAACTAGACAACTACTCTGCCACTGAGCCACACCCTCATCTTATTTTTTGAGATCCGCTCTAACTAGGCTGGCCTTAAACTCACACTGTACCTCGAGCTGACTTTTAAGTTCAACTCTCTTGCCTTTTCCTACCAGGTCACTGGAAGTCCATGACTCTGCCATCAGCCCTCTTTGCCTTCTCCCACAATGCAACAGAACTCACAGGAGCAATGTTACCAAATTCCTCACCCTCTCTTCCCACAAAGTAAAAGTTCTAGAATTCTACATAGAAATACAAATTATAATGTTAACATATCTCTCTGTCATGATGAGACCTCTTCACTGCTTGAACGGGTAATAACCCTGCTCTTAAAAAGTAACGCATAAGGCTGAGGAGATGGTGAGGTAGGTACAGTGCTTACTAAACAAGTATGAGGCCCCAAGTTCAGATTTCCAGCATCCAGGTAAAAGACAGATATGGTAGTGTGTGACACTACCTATAACCCTAGCATTGAGAAATAGAGACAGATCCCAATAACAAGGAAAAAAAAAAAAAAAAAAAAAAAAAAAAAAAGGGAAAAAACATGCCACCAGGAAAAAAGGCAAGCAGGAGGCTACTGGGGGCAAGCACAGCTTCCCACATTTAGTTTGTCAGGCCCAGTTGCAAGGGCTGCTTAACTGCAATTAGGAACCCTCTCCCCACGTTCTCACAGCTTCTATGGACTGGCACATGGATATGCAATCCTGGAAGCATCCCTGAGGGAGGCCTTCCAGCTCAGCCCTGCACCACAACTCCAGTGCAGCCCAGGCTGTGCTTCCTTGGAGGTGTGGGCCCTGCTCTGCCCCCGAAATTCTCCCACATGCTGAAGACAATACAGGACCAGAAGATGGTGTTAGCATGAACTATGCTATTACAGGACATACAGCAAAACTCTCCCAAATCCATTCTAACTGGAGCAAGATACCCAAAATTCACAGAAGGCACAAAATGACAAAGATATCTGTGGTGCCTTGGGGAGTCCACATGCTGTTGAGCACCAAACCAAGCCTGTCACAACAGAGCTGTGTCTGATGAACCCAGACACCCGGGTGCCTGACAGCAGGAAAGTGGCATCACTAAAGATGTGAAGGCCATGAGCTTGCCCTCCCCTTAAATGGAAAACAGGGTTGGAACCCAGATTCCACTGGACCGATGTTCTGATCACCAGGGAATTGCCAATGTTGAAAACCAGCACTGGGACAATGGCATTGCAGGCATGCACTCTTGAGACAAAAAGATTGTAGCTGGGCATGTCGGCAAATGCCTATAATCCCAGGATTTAGGAAGCAGAGGAAGGCAGATCTCTGAGAGATCAAGGCTAGCCTGAGATACATGAGACCCCATCGAAAATAAATAAATAAATAAATAAAATAATTTGTTTTCAAAAGATTCCTGTAAGTCAGGTCTAGTGGCTCAGGCCTATAATCCCAGAATTCAGAACAGGCCAGGGCACTAGGATTGCTATGAGTTCAAAGCTAGCCAGGGTTATGTAGCAAGATCCTGTGTAAGAAAAAGAGACAGGGAGGGGAGGGAGAGGGGGAGGGGAAGGGAGAGAGAGAGAGAGATATTAAGATTCATAAGAAAAAAGACTGCAGTCAAAGAATGGACCTGATAGAGGCCTAGCAGAGTCAGAGCAGCTCTAGGCACCAACAGCTATTCAGAAGTTGGCTGGCCAGCTCACCTCATCATCAGGTAATGGGTCATATCCTCTCTCAGCTCCTTGCCCAAGGCTACTCTGTGGCTCTCCCTACAGCACAGTGAGTCCCAATTACCTGGCTGGAAACCTCGTACTCCACATGCTTAAGGAATAAGCCCTTCTTCTCAGGGATGAGCTCCACCTGCACCGTGTCCTTGGCCAGCAGCTCCTGCAGGGTGTAGGCCAGCAGCAGCGGATTCCCCTGCGGCATCTGCATTCGCTTGGGGTCCAGGTCCCTCCACTCGGTGACCTGGAATGTTCGTGGGCCTAAGAGAGACAAGGTAGATGACAGGTAAAGACAGTTGCTCAGAGTGGGGCCTCCTCGTTCCCTGGGCTGGCTCAGCACATGGACTCTGTCCACTGCCGCACACCCACACCGGACCCACCCCTTCCCCCAGCTACAGCACCAGAAGATTCCCTACAGGGGGCTTCATCTCTGTGAATGGGTAAACTCCTGGAAAAGGATTACAGCACAGTGAGGGAAGAAGGGAGGGAATGCTTGCAACTTAACCACAGACAGTTTGTAAAGACATTCCTCTGGTTAGGCAGTGGTGGTGCATGCCTTTAATTCCAGCACCTGGGAGGCAGAGGCAGGTGGATCTTTGTGAAATTGAGGCCAGCCTGGTTTCACAGAGAAACCCTGTATTGAAAAACAAAAAACAAAAAGATTCCTCCAAAGATGCACAGTGGCCAAAAAGCACTTAGAAAGATGCTACATATCATTACCACTAGGAAAGCACATATCATGGGAAGACACTACCACCACGATGGTGCTGGTTCACGTCTCTGTTCCTAAGTGTGGAGGGCCAGAGGTCAGCCTCATCTCTTATTCTTCAACCCATCTAGCTTGCTGTTTTTCAAATGTGTGTTTTGCTTCCGTGATTTGTTTTAAGTCATGGAGCTGGGTTAACAGAGAGCTGGGCCTCCACACAGGTGCAGGGAACTGAATACAGGTCCTCAGCTAGAGTGTCTGGTACTCTTAACAAGTGAGCCATTGCTCCAGTCCCAAAGGGTCTGTCTTACTGCAGGAAGAGACACCATGACCAAGGCAACTTATAAAAGAAAGCATTTAACTGGAGACTGGCTTACAGTGTCAGAGGCTGAGTCCATGGCCATTAAGGTGGGAAGCATGGCAGCAGGCAGGCACGGCATGGCACGGCACGGCAGTGGGGCGTTAGCTGACTAAAAACTTACATGTTGTACCCTAGGCAGAGAGGAAGCCAACAGGAATTCTATGGGCTTTTGAAACCTCAAAGCCCACCCCTCGTGTCACATCTCCTTCAACAAGGCCACACCTCCTAATCCTTCCCAAAGAGTTCCACCAAATGGGAACCAAGTATTCAAACATATGAGCATATGGGGGCCATTCTCATTTAAACCACCACAGGGCCTTGGAACATTTCCTGGTTCGTGATTTTGGAGACAGGGAAGCAGAAGGCTGAGGGGCAGAGAGAGGAAAACACTGGGCTGGTGGGCCGGAGTGATACTTTGTGTGCTAGAAAACCCTCAAGTCAAATCAATAGCCAACTTATCTAAACCACAGAAGTTTAAAGATAGGACAGACATAGTGGCCCATACCTGTAATCCCAGCACTTAGGAGGTAGAGGCAAGAGGATCAGGAGAGAGAGAGAGAGAGAGAGAGAGAGAGAGAGAGAGAGAGAGAGAGAGAGAGAAGCAGGCAGAGAGAGAGAGAGAGAGAGAGAGAGAGAGAGAGAGAGACAGACTCTGATTGATTAGGCTGATGTAGACAAGATTTTTGTGGTACACACTGATAATTCCAGCACTCAAGAGGTTGAGGCAGGAGGAGCCTCATTTCCAGACCTGACTACATAAGGAGACCTGGTCTCAAAAAATAAAATCACACACACACACACACACACACACACACACCCCACATCATCATTATATAAAAACATGCCTATAATCCCAGAATCTGGGAGGCAGAGGCAGGGCAACCACAGCCTGCCTCAAGTCCAAGGCCAGCCTGGGAGAAAGATAAGCAGCAGAGGGGCAACAAAGGTCTCTATTAAGAGAGATTTTTTTCCAGACCCCACTACCTTACCTCTGGCTGGCAGGAAATCAACACATAGGCCAGTCTAGCCATGAACTCAACAAATACCCACCTGCCTTGGCCTCCCAGGTGCTGGAATCAGAGACGTGAGCCTCCGTGCGCAGCTGAAGCTTTTTCAAAGTTCTCTATTAAGCATATATTTATCATCATGCTCTCCCCAAAGATTAAGATAAGGCAGTCCTCTAAGACAGCCTGAGACCTCAGTAATAATTAGCAAAGAAGCACATGCGGGTGAAGCATGCGGACTTTGAACACAGCAGAATCTAAAACATCCTCTGAAGCACAAACAGCACCTCGACCCTTGGCTTCTCTCAAACACCCTCGAAAGCCCGGCGTGGGGGTGCACACATGTAACCCTGGGCACACTGAGCACTTAGAGGCAGAGGAGCAAGAGTTCATGCCGGGCAGTGGTGGCACACACCTTTAACTCCAGTGGTGTACAGTCAGGGCGACATGAAGAAACCCTGTCTCAAAAACAAAACAAAACAAAAAAAGAGTTTGTGACCAGCCTGGGCTACACAGACCCTATTTCAAATTATGAGGAGAGGGACTAATAAAATGGCTCAACACGTAATGGTGCTTGCCACCAAGCCTGATGACCTACTAAGTGGTGAGAGGGAGAACCAACTCCCTTAAACCATCTGACCTCCACAAGCATACTGTAGCTTGCACACACATACCAACCCATACAATTAAACAGAGAAGTAAAAAGTAATTAAATAGAGACCATGGAACAGCCAGTGGTCTCAGTACTTGCCATGTCCACACAAGACCTAACTTTCATCCCCAGGACCTGTAAGTGCAGGCTAGGTGTGATGGCACACACTAATAATCCCAGATCTGGCAAGGCATAGACAGAAGGACCTGGGATTGATTGTAGGCAGCAGGTCTACCCTAGCCTAACCACCCAGTACTAGGCTAATGAGAGACCCTATCTCAAAGGAAGTCCACAGTGTATGGTGATCTGAATATGTCTGCCCACACAAACTCATGTATTTAAACGATTGGCCCATAGGGAGTGGCACTTAAAGGAGGTGTGGGCTTTTTGGAGTGGGTGTAGCCTTGTTGGAGGAAGTGTGTCACTGTGATGGTAGGCTTTGAGGTCTCCTATTCTCAATCTCCACCCAGTGTGGAATTTCAGTCTCCTCCTGGCTGCCTTTGGATCAAGTATAGACCTCTTGGCTTCCCCAGCACCATGTCTGCCTGCACAATGCCAAGCTTCCTGCTATTATGATAGTGGACTGAACCTCTGAAGCTGTAAGCCAGACCAAGTTAAATGTCCTTTATAAGAGTTGCCTTGGTCATGGTGTCTCTTCACAGCAATGAACCCTAAGACATTAGGTTGTCCACTGGCACGCACGTGTATACACACACATACACATAGAATCATATATATATATATATATATACACACATACAACCTCTCAAAAATACCAGCGACAGTTGGGACTAGAGAGTTGACTCTGATGAATGCTTGCTGATCTTGCAGGGACATGTGTTTGGTTCCCAGCACCCACATGGTGGCTCATAACAGATCTTATGCCCTCTTGTGGCCTGCACAGTCACCAGGTATACACATGGTACACAGGGTACACAGGCAAAACACACATAAAAAATAAATCTATGAAAATAAAAACGGGGCTGACAAGATGGTCAGGAGATACAGGTACAGACCATCAAACCCAGAATCCACATAAAGTAGGAAAAAGTTGATTCCTGAAAGTTGTCCCCTCACCTCCACACATGAACATGCAACATACAATAAATGCACATGTTTTAAAATGTCAAGGTGGAAGAACCGGAAGAACACTACCAATCCCCAAGTTAACCTCCTGTACGTCTACAGGGGCACACATAGGTAAGTGAACAGACAAAGAGTAAGGAGAGGAAATGCAAATATTAAAGCTACAAGTCCACAGATGAAAAGACCCTCACGCCTTCACAGCTCTCCTCTGAAGCGCCAACCACAACACAGTGTGACCCCAGGCACTAATCCGCTAAATTCAGGTCCCTTCATCCCAACACTCGCTGTGAGCCACCATGTGGGTTCTCTGCAAAAGCACTGGGCACTCAACTGCACCTCCATTCTCCAGCCCCTCAAAAGAAACTTTAAATGAAAAAGGAGAAGAAAGCCGTGCAGTGGTGGCACATGCCTTTAATCCCAGCACTAGGGAGGCAGAGGCAGGCGGATCTCTGAGTTCGAGGCCAGCCTGGTCTTCAGAGTGAGTTCCAGGATAGCCAGGGCTACACAGAGAAACCCTGTCTCGAAAAAAAGAAGGAGGAGGAGGAGGAGAAAGAAGAAGAGGAGGAAGAGGAGAAGAAGAAGTAGTAGTAGTGGTGGTGGTGGTGGTGCACATCTGTCATCTCAGCACTTCCAAGGCAGAGGCAAAGGCAGGGGACAGATATGAGCCAAGGGCCACCCTAGGTTACATACCCAAACTGTCGCAAAGCAAAGAAAAAGAAAGTTTGTTTTGGACAGCATCACTGTCACAGGTAGACCAGAAGCAGCAGTAGGGACAGACACAAGAAGAATCTGGATTCTCTGGGATGAGCAATGAGCACCCTGACCCATACCCTTCTCAGCATCCATGGTCACTAGAGACAGAGATACACTGTGTACTACCCACAGAGATAAAACAGATTAGATGGGAAACCAGCCAGGCTGAGGCACTGAAAGGCAAAGACAAGCTCTGACGAGAGACAGCTGCTGGAAGCCAGCCTCCACATTCCAGTAGGTATGTGGGCCAGCAAGTGACCAACCTGAGCACAGTATTTGTCACTTGCAAACTGGACATAAAGAGTCTGGCACGGGGGCTGCTGAGGTGGCTCAGCAGGTAAAAGCACTTGCCGCCAAGCCTGAGCACCTTAGTTTGATCCCTGGGAGTGAAGACCCTCAAGCTGTCCTCTGACTGCCAAGTGTGCAGAGGCATATGTGTTCCCTCGCCATAAACAAATGGATAAACCTAATTTAAAAAAATTCTAAGGGGTAAGCATAGTAGCACATGCCTATAATCCCAGAACTCAGCAAGCAGAGGAAGGAGAATTCAGGTTTTGAGGCCAGCCAGATTTTGACCAACAGCAAGACTCAATATCAACACACACACACACACACACACACACACACACACACACACGGGTGAGGGGGAGGGGGAGTGAGACAGAAGGAGCCCTTACCATCAGCGGGCCAGTACCACTTATGCGGAGAACACAGCAAGAATTCTTGTAGTCCCTCCAGCGACCCCTAAACAGGTCTCACCTACTTCATGTGTTCCCCACTTTAACCATTCTGAACAAATCGCTTTCCTGCAGGGTTCTCAGCTGGCAGCAGTGTGCCTCAGAATTAAATGACACAGAAGA
Source organism: Arvicanthis niloticus (assembly GCF_011762505.2). Classification (NCBI taxonomy): domain Eukaryota; kingdom Metazoa; phylum Chordata; class Mammalia; order Rodentia; family Muridae; genus Arvicanthis; species Arvicanthis niloticus. The sequence continues at coordinate 31,159,673 of NC_133432.1, forward strand.
GCTGAAAATAGCTAGTGAAAATAAAACACTCAATAAACGCCACAGACTTCCTTCCAGATTTATTACTCTCCAGTCTGAAAACATTTTCTGAAGCCACCAACAAAAACTTTGAAAGTGTTCCACCAGAAGCCATGACTGGTAGTACAGCCTGAGTGTGAGATGAGCTACTTGGGAAGAGGCTCAATCAGAAAGATCACAAGTTCAAGGCCAATTTGGGATAGATACAGTGAGTTCAAGGCCAGTCCTATCTCAGAAAGGAAAAAGTGGGCTGGGAAACGTATCGCTGGTAGAATGCTAACTTAGAATCCCCCAGTGGCTAAGGAGTGGCTCAGTGGTAGAGCACCTGCCTAGAATTCCCCAGTGAGGAGCTGGGGTGTGGCTCAGTGGTAGAGCACTTGCCTAGACTCCCCCAGTGAGGGGCTGGGGTGTGGCTCAGTGGTGGAGCCCCTGCCTAGAATCCCCCAGTGAGGGGCTGGGGTGTGGCTCAGTGGTAGAGCCCCTACCTAGAATCCTCCACTAAGGGGTTAGGGTGTGGCTCAGAGGCAGAACCCTTGCCTAAGGTGCACAAAGCCCTGAATTCAATACTCAATATTAAATTAGTGTCTTCCACAGACAAGAAGTAAAACTTAAGATGCTGTGATCCTCCAAGTCAGTCACCCGCTCACTGACAGAAAATGTAGTGAATGACACAAGCCAGGCACCGTGGTCACACCTGTTACACCAGAAGCACCAAGAGGCTAAAGCAAAGAGGTTTATGAGTTTGCTGGCCACCCTGAGCTACAAAGTGAATCTGAAGCCAGCCTTGACTACATAGAGACCTTGTCTCAAAAATAACAAAAGTAATCAAACAACACGGGGGGGGGGGGGGGAGAAAGGGAGAAGGGGGGGGAGAGAGAGAGAGAGAGAGAGAGAGAGAGAGAGAGAGAGAGAGAGAAAGAGAGAGAGAATGTGTGTGTGTGTGTGTGTGTGTGTTCTTGTACCCAAGGCTCTTCAGCTGAATGTTTAGACAGTAACATGGTATTGAAAAAAGTCCAAAGGGTCCAGCAGCCAACAGGATCTTCCTGGTAGCCCATGCCGTAGTCCTTTCCCTCCTTTGCTGAAGCAACCCTTTGCAAATGCTGACTAGAGCATAGCAGTCCCCGCTTAGAAGACTTTCTGAAGGTATATTGTATACACAGCAACAAGAGACAGAGAGGCAGCTCAGTGGAAGTCCCCTGCATATGCTGCTGCTAGGAAGGCAAGCCCAGCCCAGCCCAGCCCAGCCCAGCCCAGCCCAGCCCAGCCCAGCCCAGCCCAGCCCAGCCCAGCCCAGCCCAGCCCAGCTCAGCCCAGCTCAGCCCAGCTCAGCCCAGCCCAGCCCGGCTCAGGACCATACTACTCCAGGCTGAACAGTGTAGGAGCTGCTGGAGACACCCAAATCCATGTTAGTAGGCTAGGCTTCCTTCACCACAGAAAGCTCTCTTACAACCATCCCAGGTGCCATGTGGCTGCTTCCTGTAGGCTGAACCTAACCATTGCTGTCTGAGACCCGCATGAGACTCAGCCTACTAACATGGTTCCCTGGAGGGAAAGAGGCAGGACCCTTCCCTCTCCAGGACCCTCAGTGATGACTGGGACTTGCTGTTGCAGCCATGGATTGCCTGTGCTTCTGTAACTAACCTCAATAAACTCAACTGGTTTAGTGAGCTGGCCTTAGATGATATTATTCCTTTGGCCAGTCAGTGCTCTCCAACAACGAACAGCAGCGCCTATGTCTGAGCTGGGCATGGTGCCAAATGTATTCAATCCCAGCATTTGGGAGGAACAGACAGGTGGATCTCTGTGAGTTTGAGGCCAGTCTGGTCTATATAATGAGTTCCAGGATAGCCAGGGCTACATAGACCCTATCTCAAAAATAACCAGACAAAGAAGAAGGTCCTAGTTCCTATGTCTTCCCTGAGGAAAGGCGCACTGACCAACAGGACACTTGATGTTCTCAAAGAGGTTGTGAGGTGGCTTGGTGGCAGAAGGAATTGACTGCCCCTTCCTGTAGACTCCAAGCTCTTCGAGTGTACTACAACTCTAAGAGGCAAACCTCAGCTGTCAGTTCACCACCACAGAGGGATAAGGAAGGTCAGTGACAGAAGGCAGAGGCCCACTGCTCAGGACTCCAAACTGGAGCTGTGTTGTAATCACCTGGCAGGCTTGTTCACACAGATGGCTGCCCCCACCCACCCAGAGATTCTCAGCCTGCAGGCCCAGGATGAACATTCCACATAAATTCCTAGACAGGTTGTTTTGCTGGCCCCAAGGCCATGCGCAGACTGAGAACCAGTGTCAGGGACAGACGGGTGTACCTTAGACCATGCCTACACATACTCCCAACATGTAAGTGACCAGGCGCTCCTAAACGCTTCTGCAGGTCTTAATTTTCCAGATTGGGAAAAATAAACAGCGGTGTGTCAGTGCAACTGCAGGAACAAGAAATGATGCAGGAGCCTGATGTGGTAGTTCCTGTCTGTGACCCCTGCACTGAAACCACTAAGGCAGGAGGATGGCAAGTTTAAGTCCTGACTAGGCCACAGAGTGAGTTCAAGAACAACCCAGTAAAAGCAGAGGATGGGGCTGAGCAACACAGCGTTCACCTAGACTCCCCAGTGAGCAGCGGGGCAGCCTCTGGCAGGCCAGCACTTGCACTGCAAAATGCTGAGTTTAGGACCAACCTTAGCCACACAGCAAGATCCTGTATAAGAGAAAATGGACAAGGGGCTTGGGGGAAAGGTCAGGTAGTGGAGTGAGAGATGCTCTCAGTATTCAGCCTGCAGGTTCCTTCTCAAGCTCATGAACTGTTTATGCTTTCGATGAGCAAGTTCTCTGAAGGGCTGGAAAACTGATGTGTCAACGGTTAACAGTGTGACAAGTTCAATTCCCAGCACCCACGTGATAACTAACAACCATTAGTAACTGAAGATCCAAAAGCTCCAACTTGCTTTTCTTGCTTCTTACAGGTACCAAACATGTACCCAGTGAGCACTCATACATGTTGACAAAATATTCACACGTATAAACATTTACTTTGGTTTTAATAAAATTAAAATAAACAGAAACCTCTGAGCTGAGTTCTGAAATAAACAAGTTGTCCCCAGGAAACGGGAGCAGAAGCTTCCTCATCCTTATCTTGACCACAGCTTCAGAAACGACAATTCAGCAGCTCTGGAGCCAGGAGACACCAGGATGCCCCTGAGATGCAGGAAGCAGTAGTCTTCCATCTAGAGGCCACAGGCTCCAGCCCAGGTTCTTTCCTGACTAGGACAGGGCCCCTACTTCTGTGTGGGTGCTGCCTAACGGCACCACTCTCCTGCTTCTGTTTGTTCTATTGCTGGAGCTAAAACCCAGAGTCCTGCATGCTAGGTGAGCACTGCGCACCACTGAGCCCTGGCCTGCCTCATAGCGAGCTTTAAACAGTGCATAAAGGAACCTGCGCCTCAGTCCAGAGGCTGAGGCAGGAGGCCTTCTGAGTCCAGGAGTTTGAGGCCAATCTGCAGCATACAGATAATAAGATCTAATCAAAAAAAAAAAAAAAAGCCAAGCTGTGAGAAAACTTGCCTGGCACATCTAGAGGCCTGGATTCCAGTTCCAGCACTGCATCAAAGGGAAAGAAGGCAGCCCCTTCGTAGCCTTCATGATAACTTCCAGCTCAACTCCTCCGCAGTCTATGGAGCCTGCTCACTTCCCCATCCCAAGCCTCCACGGCTCTATATGGACTACTATTCAAATATCGAGTGTTTCCATATGTCTACAGAACACATTTTCAAATTTTCTACAAAACAACAAAACCACCTAAATCCCCAGCCACTCAAACAGTCACTACTAACTCTTTTTCAGTCAGTCTGTTCAGTTGTTTTTTTGCTAAATACCTTTGAAACGTCTCTACGGTTGTTCTAATCACAAAATGTTTCAAACACCCAAAATAGAAAAAAAATCCATGGATGGTGGCACATGCCTGTAATCCCAGCACTTGGGAGGCTGAGGCAAGTGGATTCTCAAATGCCCCAAAACGTAAAACAAACAAACATTGCCAGGCGGTGGTTGGGGATGGCACATACCTTCAATCCCAGGAAGCAGTGGCACGTGTCAAATGGATCCCTGAGTTTAAGACCAGCCTCATCTACACAGAGTACAAGGCTAGCAAAGGCATGAAAGAGAGATGCTGTGCGGTTTTGTTTTGTAAAGTAGGAAAATGACAGGCTAGCATTTCATCAACATGGGACACATCTCTCACACCGGCCTAGTCTATTGTACAGTGAAGTCTGAGCCTGGGTTCCAACCTCCTCCCTCAGCTTGGTGCTCACAGGTCACACACAGTGGGTGCAAGCTGTCCCATGGATCCTGCCATGTAGCCCTGCCCTCTGTTCACTCGTTCTACGAATATTGGGCATTTGGGTGGTTCCACTGCCAATCTATGACACATGGCACTACTGAGAATGTTCCAGAACATGGCTTTTTGTGGACATATGTTGCATGCACTTCTGTTGGATACATAACACAGGGATGAGTGTATGCAGCGGATCACAGCACTTGCATATGCTCAGTTTAGTAAATATTTCCAGTTTTCCAAAGTGACTCAGCCAATCTACACCCCCTCAAGCAACAGGCCCAGCTGCCTCCCACTCGGGCCAATGCTCAGTATTTTCTGTCCTCTCTCTCTGTCTAAAAGACATGTACCGCTTTCAAAACTTACAATCAACTAATTTACAGTCTTGTCTTTACTAAAAGTTGAACACAAGGGCTCACAGATGGTAGACTAATGCCTTACCACTGAGCCACACCCCAGCCCCTCACTGAGGGATTCTAGGCAGGAGCTTTACCACTGAGCCACACCCCCAGCCCCTCACTGGGGGATTCTAGGCAGGAGCTCTACCACTGAGCCACACCCCAACCCCTCACTGAGAGATTCTAGGCAGGGGCTCTACCACTGAGCCACACCCCAGCCCCTCACTGGGGGATTCTAGGCAGGGGCTCTACCACTGAGCCACACCCCAGCCCCTCACTGGGGGATTCTAGGCAGGGGCTCTACCACTGAGCCACACCCCAGCCCCTCACTGGGGGATTCTAGGCAGGGGCTCTACCACTGAGCCACACCCCAGCCCCTCACTGGGGGATTCTAGGCAGGGGCTCTACCACTGAGCCACACCCCAGCCTCTCACTGGGGGATTCTAGGCAGGGGCTCTACCACTGAGCTACGCCCCCAGCCCCTCCCTGGGGGATTCTGGGCAGGGGCTCTACCACTGAGCCACACCCCATCATCCCTGTTTTCACTTTTTGTTTTCAGACAAGGTTTCATTCATAAGATTCCCAGACAGGGGCTGGAGAGCTGGCTCAGAGGTTAAGAGCATTTGCTCTTCCAGAGGTTTTGAATTCAATTCCCAGCAACCAGATAGTGGCTCTTAACCATCTATAATGAGATCTGGTACCCTCTCCTGGGCCGCAGGTAAACATGCAAGCAAAATGCTGTATAAATAAATCTTAAAAAAAAAAAAAAAAAAAAAGATTCCCAGGCAGGCCTACAAGTTTTAAGTTCTACTCCAACTCTTAAGTAGCTACAAGCCAGTACCACTATGTCCGATGTAATTCCTGGGCTTATTGAAATCCTTTCTTTTTTAAAAGATATATCTATTTATTTTATGTATGAGTACACTGTAGCTCTCTTCAGACACATCAGAAGACAGCATCGATCCCATTACAGATAGTTGTGAGCCACCATGTGGTTGCTGGGAATTGAACTCAGGAAGAGCAGTCAGTGCTCTTAACCTCTGAGCCATCTATCTCCATGCCTACTGCAATCCTCTCGTCCATGTGTAGTAAGACACCAGCCTACCTGCCTATGAAGATGGAGTCCTCACAGCAGGGGACATCACTGAGCTTCACTTAGCCAGACCTATCAGCTGGATCAACTGGTCTCTGCTACTATAAAGGGCATGAAGAGCCTCAAATAGAACACATTCTGCTGTGACTTCACTCAGTGCTCAGGACAGTCTATGGAATCACAGACTTGGTTTTCTACCTGTGGGACTGATGCCAGATTCCTAATAATAAAGTATCAGACAAGATGTCCTCAAGGACCCTGTTCATTGAAGGAGCAAGTACTCCCCTGAAACACGGGGGGGTGGGGGGGGAAGCCCCCTCATGAAGTTAAAAGAAACCAGGCTGCATGTGGCTCAGTGGCCTTGTGCTTGCCTAGCATGCACAAAGTCTTGGACTCTATTGTCACTGCCCCACCAATCAAGGGTAAGCCTTCCAGCAGGAGTCCCAGACCAGCCTGGGCTACCTGAGACCTAGGCCTTGGCACTGTCTCCTCTTTCCAGAAGGCTCACCCTGCTTCCCACCCTACCTCTATACGGCTGGACTAACTTCCTACCCTCCTCAGGCGCCTCGCTGTGAGCACTGCTTTCTCTATGGCATTTTTTATTGGTGATGGCTGAGGTTTGCAACATCAAGGCCCCTAGCACATCCTAAGGTAAATTTTTGCTTAACACATCTCCTGACTGCTATGTGCTTCTTGTGAGACCAGAAGCTCTACAAGGTGGTCTGTATTCACCATGTTCATACACTATCCCAAGACTGAGAATCGTGACAGGGGATAAGGATGTGGCTCTACGGATAAAGCACTTGCCTCAGACGTGTGGGGATATGAGTTCAGATCTCCAGAACATAACTCCCTTGTCTAGGAGACCAAGACAATTCCCCAGAGCAAGGTGGCTAGCTAGACTAGCCAAAGCAATGAATTATTTGACCCAATACTGAAAAGTGGGGTGAGGGAACTCAGCTGTAGAGATGGTTCAGTCAGTTTAGTGCTTCCTGCAAGATCTCCAGCACTGAGGGGGACATGGTGGGTGTGGTGGTACACGCTGGAGAAGCTGAGATGGGAGGATTCCTGGGGGCTTGATCTTGATGGGTGATCTCTGGGCCAGTGAGACCATGTCTCAAGGCGAGAGGTGGGGGTGGGGGGAGAGGAAAGGATGCAACACCTGAGAACAAGAGCTGATATACATATGCACACGCAGACAAGCGTGTGTACATGCACATGCAGCTGCATACAGAAACAGGTATATGCACATGAAAAAAACATTTTAAAAACTTTATTTTATGTGTGTGTTTGTTTCCACGCACATCTGTGCACCACATGCCTGCAGTGCCCAAGGTCAGAAGAGGGTGTTGGATCCTGTAGAACTGGAGCCACAGACTTTTACTGCTGCCATGTGGGTTTTGGGAACTGAACTCTACTCACCTGAAGAGCAGCCAGTGCTCTCAACCACTGAGCCATCTCTCTAGCCACAATGTATGTGCGTGCATGTGTGCATTTAATTAAAAGAAAGAAAGATGCCCAGTCCACAGCAGATGCACAATTAGCACCTGCTGGATGAATGAGTGCAAAGTCATAAACTCAAGCAATGAGTAGAAACCGTGTGTTACCATGGTAACAATGGCACATCCTTCCAGCACCAACAAATCTCATTTACAGTCTTGCAAGCAATGGGAACTATGCCTGAGTGAGCAACAGCAACAAAAGCTGCTGACGAAGACGATCGGCAACAGACACAACAGTGGCAAACCCTGAGACTACGCCTCGTGCTGGTGGGATCCTTCCTCCTGCACCATGAGTCCCTGCAGTCGGCCATATCCGTTTTGCCAAAGGCGCATAAGGAAGAACCCTGGTGATGTAATGCTACAGTGTACAACACAGGCAGCTAAGCTACAGAGAGTGGAGCTGTCTTGGGCTCCTTACTTAGGAACACAGTATCAACAAACCTTGTGGGCCTAACCTGCTAGTGCTTATTAGTGTGGAGATCTGATCCAAATCCTGTAAACTCAGTTCAAACTCTATTCCGAGATGGAAGTGCTTCATCTACTGATCCTCCTTAAAGTTCTCAACATTAGGGTGAGTCTTTCAGGGTTTTTTAGAAAAGAAGTAGAAGAGGGCTAACCTCAAACTCCTTGTGTAGCCAAGGATGACCTTGAAATTCTGATGCTCCACCTGCTCGATGCTAAGATTACAGGCATGCTCCACCACACCTGGTTTAATGCAGTGCTACTACGAAAGAAACCCAAGGCCATAGACAACCTAAGCAAGCACATCACCTTCTGAGCCCAACCCCAGCCCTAAGTCTCCTTGAGTCCTCCTTCGTCTGTCCTGTTCATGGCTTTCCCCCAAATCAAAACCTTTGACTCCCTAAGACCACCAAACATGAAACCAGCACAGAATGTGTACCCAGAAAGAACTTTAATCAGCACCCAGCCAGACCCCTATCCTCAGCAACACACACAGTAGAAAATGGTTCACAGGGGCTGTGAGGATGGCTCAGTCAGTAAAGTGCTTGCTAACAAGTGTGAGGACCCAAGTTCTATTCCCCAAAACCCACATAAAAAGCCTAATAGTACATGCCTATACTCATACTCAAGCACTAAATAGGCAGAACCGGGAGGATCCTTTGACCAGACAGTCTAGCCAAATCAGGTAATCTCCAGGTTTAGTAAGACCTTGACTCAAAAATTAAGGTGAAGATTAACTATAGAAGACAGCCATTATTAACCTCTGGTCTTTATACCCACATGTATGTACACACACACACACACACACACACACACACGGGGATAGGGGGAGGAGGGAGAGAGAGAGCTTGATCAATCACCAGGTATGGTAGGTAGCACATGCCTTTAATCCCATCACTTGGTAGGCAGAGGATCTTTGAGTTCTAGACTGTAGGAAGCTGACCTGACAGACCTGACGGCTGGAAGGCACCGCAGGTCTGTCATGTCAGCTTGAAAAGCGGGCCGCTTCAAAGCTGCTAAAAGCGGCGGAACTGCCGCCACTTCAAAGCAGCTACCTGTTTTTTCTTACGGTGCAGCCGCCGACTCAAGGCGGCTGCCCGTTTTTTCTCTCGGCGCCACAGACTAAAAGCGGCTGTGGCTGCCAGCCGAGAGAAGCAGCGCCGCAGCCTCAAAAGCGGCTGACGGGCTGACATTCGCCCGTCAGCCGCTGAGGCGACTATCCAAGATGGCGGCTAACTCAAGGCTTTCAGGGAAAACCCGCAGTGCATTTAGGAACTTGACTCCAGCCCCTCCCAAACGGGGCATGCAAATAAGGTACAACTAGGGTACCACGAACCTGGCCAATCACCCCGCCCGGGCGGGGTATGCTAATGAGTATGCTAATGAGTCATTGCAAATTGACCCATCGGACACCTCCATGTGCTTTGCCACGCCCAGGGCTGGGGGTATATAAGTAGCCCATTCTGAGCATTCCAGTTAGTCTCTCCCAGAAACCTAAAAGAGCGCTTCCAATAAAGGCTGTTGAGAAGAATCCGATTTGTCGCGTCTTCCTTGCTGGACAAGCGGGCGCGACACCAGCCTGGTCTACAAAGTGAGTTCCAGGACAGCCAGGGCTACACAGAGAAACCCTGTCTCAAAAAACAAAAAGAGGATCACAGCTGGGTGTGGTGGCTCACATCCATGAGACCAGCAACGGGAAGGTGAAAGGAAAAAGATGTCAGTTCAAAGCCAGCCTGGGCTACACAGCAAGTTCAAAGCATTCCTGAGCCAATGTCTTGAAAAGGCAATAGAAAAGGGACCACAGATGTAAATGTGAAGAACTATAAAGGAGCTGAGACACGGCTCAGGGGTAAGACAACCTGGGTTCCAGTCACATTTGCATGGAGGCCAGAGGACAATCTTCTTACACACACACACACACACACACACACACACACATACACACTTTTTTTTGTTGTTGTTGTTCTAGAACTGTAGATCAGGCTGGCCTCAAACTCAGAGATCTGCCTGCCCCTACTACCAGAGTGCTGGAATCAAAGATATGAACCATTACCACCTGACAAGTACAGGTATAATTATAAAAAATTGAACAGGCCAGTGGACTGGAGAGACGGCTCAGAGCTTAAGAGCACTGACTACTCTTCCAGAGGACCTGTGTTCAATTCACAGCAACCACATGGTGGCTCACAACCATCAAAACTGAGATCTGGTGCCCTCTTCTAGTGTGAAGGCATATATGCAGGCAGAACACTGTGCACATAATAAATAAACCTTTAAAAAAAAAAAAAAAAGAAAGAAAGAAAGAGGTCAGTTGTCGTCAAGAAAGCTACAGAGACAAACCCTGTCTTGAAAAAACATCATCATCATTGTTATCATAAATTAATAAGGACAGCCAAGCTGCAGCTATGAATGGTGGCCCATGAAATTAATCCAAGTATTTACTTAGAGGCAGAGGTAGGAAGGTCAGAAGTTCCAGGCCAGCCTGGGCTACACAGTGAGACCCTAACTCAAAGAAACAAGAGAACATGAGAGGAGGCTCAGCTGTTAAAGAGTCTAGCTCACAAGCAAAAGGAGACAAAAACTGAAGCAGACTAGTCCTGGACTCCAAGGGAAATCTCAGACTGACTAGGAAGGGTCCTGAGACCTGCTTATGTGTAGTGAGTGGGTTGGGCATAGCCATACATGCCTTTAATCCAGCACTTTGGACTCAGAGCAGGCAGGTCTCTGTGATTTCCAGGCCAGCATAAACAGCACAGCGAGTTCAGACCAGCCAGGACTACATGGTAGGAACCCACACGTGCACTGTCTCACACACTGTCACTTCCAAGCTGGTCAGCAGATGGTCCTTTCAAAGATTAGTACAAACACAGAGACCGCAATCAGGCCTACCTCAGATATATGACGCACAAGTGCTGGGCTAGAAACATTCCTCTAATGAGCTTTTGCAACTCAAATCAGAGGCAGGAGGCAGGCAGGGGCAAAGGATACGAGAGACCCTGCTTCCCACAAACCACCAAGACTCTTTCTTTTTTTGGAGACAAAGTCTGACATATGTAAGCTGGCTTCAAAGTCCCTATACAGATCAAGATGACCTTGAACTCCAATCAAATCAAAGATTAGAGACATGCACCACCACCATGTATACTCTATCTGGTGCTGGGAATGGAGCCCAGAGCCACACAACCACCCTACCAACAGAGTCGCATCCCCAGCCCTCCCACTGGACCCTGCTTCTAAAAGGATCTATCAAACCTCAACTTGCACCTCAGAAGCCCAGGCCTCTCAGCATGGAAGCACTCACCTATGGGGAAGCCCGGTGGCAGCCTTCCAGAGTTTAAAGGAACAGCACTGTTTGCCAGTGTTAGGAATCTTGGAAGAACTGACACTGTGAGTTCAAAGTTCCAAAAAAAAAAAAAGTATCCTTGTGTCTCTCTACTCTGTCTGTTTTCAGTTTGCTGGGGGATTTGTTGTCTGGGGTTTTTTCTTTCTTTCTTTCTTTCTTTCTTTCTTTCTTTTTTTTTACTTCTCCTCCTTTCTCTGGTTAACCACTCTGAAAGTTACCCTGGCTTTCTGACACAAAGTAGAAATATCCACGACATCTCAGGACCATCCATATCCTAGTAAAGACTACACAGAAAGCCCACCTGAGCCAGCACCGTAGAAGTAGGCCTGGGATGCAAGACTATAATCCTAGAACATGGACACAGGACATCCAGAGAGTTCAAAGCCAGCCTGGAGTACAGTGACAGCCTGTCTCCAAAAGGGGCAGGGAAGGGATGGCGGAAAGTGCTGGTTAAGTAGCTCAGTGGAGGGCTTGCCTATCATTCACAAAGCCCTGGGTACCATCCCCAGCACTGCATAAACCAGGTGCTACCTATCTGTATTATCAAGTGGAGGAACAACAATCAGTAATTCAAGGTGACCCTTGGCTACACTGCAAGTTCAAAGCCAGTTTGGGCAACCTAAGTCCCTGTCTCAAAGAACAAAACAAAAACCTAGGTGCTCTCAGAGAATGCCCAGCAGGCACTGGGAAAGTAATCAGCCAAGCACCACAAGAGCGAATCCATGTACATAAGCCATACTGATCTGTGATAGAAACATGAAAGCTAAGGCAGGGGTCCTTGCCTTCCACTGCTGGAGGCAGAGGCGCAGACAGCCCAAGAATATAGTTGAACTGAATCAGAAGGCCCTAAAAATCCACACAACAAATCAGGAACTGGAATGTGTTACAGAAAGGAAACTATTGAGTCAGAGACTCCCCAACGCCCACATCTATACCAAAGTGTGGAGACTGGATTTTCCATGCCAAGGTAGCTGTCATCTGACACTGAGCTATCCTGAAACCCCAAAATGAGCTAACCAGAGCTAAGCTGGTGACAGTGGAGACCATAATTCATTGTGGGGAACTAGACCAGTGCCTCCCAGAATTCAGGAAGTGGTGGGTTGCTGTGGAGAGGCAGCCAGCCAAAGAGCCACACTCAGCCCTGCTGGGCACCAGCCTCCATGCCCTGTGCCTGCTGGCCAGATGCACTGCTGTGCCTAAGCCAGAGGCCAACAGGCTAGACGAGCAAGTGGGTGCTTTCATTTCATGTGTGGTTTCATCATGTTAAGATCCTTCTGCTCTGAAGAGAAGGGTGCATCCCACCTGGGCTTAGGCAGTATACAAAAGCAATCCCAAGCCACCATCCCCATCAGGAAGCCAGGTGAGGGGAGATTCCAGACCTCTCTGGTGAGACACTGCTCAGTGAGTTCAGAGTAGATTAAAGAACTCACAAAAGGACACAGGCCCATGTCCTTGGCAGTCAGGAAAGGCTCCTCACTAGAGCTAGGCACCTGGTGGGACCCCAATGCCACCACTTACCACGGACCGCCTTGTACTGTCATTTCCTCACCTGCAAATGACTGCAAATGAGGCCTAAACTGTTCCACAGGGAAAGCACATCAGAGACCCACGGGGAACCCTCAGAAAGCCTACTCACCAAGCTGAACCCTGCAAAGCCTCCCATGGGAGACCCTCTTCCCTAGGTCCCCAAAGCAGTATATCAAACCCAAGCAGCACATAGGACCTGTGGCAGTTTGAATGAGAATGGCTCCCAGAGGCTCATGTTTGATGAACTGGGCCCCAACTGGTGGCACTGTTTAGGAAGGATTTGCAGGTGTGGCCTTGTTCAAGGAGATCTGTCACTGGATGGGAGGGTAGGTGGGTGGGTGGGGAGAATGCTCTGAGGTGCCAAAAGGTAGGTGTGTGTTAATGTCCCTGCCGCCTAGTCGTGGATCAAGATGTGAACTCGCAGCTGTTTCTGCCGCCATACCTTTGTCAACTATCATGGACTCTAACTCTGGAAACAGCAAGCTCAACTAAGTCCCTTGGTCCAGGGTGCTTTGTCACAGCAATAGAAAAGTGACTAATACAGGACCCCAGCCTTGCCCCTTCTGCTTCTGCCTTGCTCCTCCTCAGCCTCCATCCAGTCCCTGCCTCAGGGACCCAACTCACAGATCACCCGCCTCTGCCTCCGAGTGCTGAGGTTAAAGGTATGTGCCACCAAGCTCTTTAGAGTAGCCCAACATTCCATTTGGAGCTATGTCACTGACTATATGACAGTCACCTAATAAACACTACCTCATTGAACAGAACATTTCAAAACAACATGACACTGAGCTCAGGCTGGGGCTCAAGCATGGTATAGCCCATGCTTGGCACATAGCATGCTCTGGGTTCCAGCATTACAAAACCCAGAGAGGTGGAACTTGCCTCTAATCTTCACACTTGGGAAGTGGAGGCAGGGGGATCAAAAGGTCATCCCTAGCTACACAGTGAGTTCAAGGCCAGTCTGGGCTGCACAAACCCATCTCCACCAAATTTTAAAAGAACAAAAAAAGCTACTTAGCACTGCAGAAAAACATTCGCAGGAAGAAACAGACTATGAAAGCATGTATCTGGAACACAGTGAGGACAACTTGTAAGCTGAACAGGAAACAAGGAACTGCAGGAGGATGCTGAGGGATCCGAGTCTCTGGTAAAAATGTCTGCGCTAGCGGTTCTCTGTGCTTATGCAACATTTCCTCAAAGCGCCAATTCTCCCAGCATTAAACATTACCGGGTCTGATTACAACTTCTCCATAAGACTCCAACAGTCAGCTCTTCCCAGGCACAACCAGGCTTGGAGGATTGTTGGTAAATGATATCGCTGTAGGGATGGAAGGAAGCTGGTTGGTACAGTGCCTAGCATGCAAGAAGTCCTGGGTCCTGTCCCCAGCACTGTATAAACCAAGAGCCAGGGTGACGCCGTACTCAGGAAGGGAAAGCAACAAGATCAGGAATTTAATGCTACATAGTATGAGGCCATCCTGGGCTACATGAGACCTTGTCTCAAAAATAAACAAGCCTTTCCAGGTGGTGGTGACCTACACATTTAATCTGAAGGCAGAGGCAGGCAGATCTGTGAGTTCAAGGTTAGCCTGATCTACAGAATGAGTTCCAGGACACTCAGGGCTACACCGAGAACCCTGTCTCAAACAAAAATTACAAAAAAAAAAAAAAAAGGAAGGAAGGAAGGAAGGAAGAAAGGTAGGTGAGTGTACTAATACTTGCCTATAATTCCAGCACCAGGAAGGCGGAGCCACAGGAACCCTGGAGCTAGCAGTCAGTCAGTCCAACTGACTCAGCTCTAGGTTCAGTGAGAGACGTGTCTCAAAAATTAAGGTAAGGAAGGGCACGGAAGTAAGCACTTTTAACTCCAGCATTCACAAGGCAGAAGCAGGTAGACCTCTGAATTTATGGTCAGCCTGGTCTACATAATGAGTTCCAGGCCAGCCAAGGCTACAAAATGAGACCCTGTCTAAAACAAACAAAAAAAGATGGAGAGCAGCAGAGATACCCAGCATTAACCTCTGTCCTCCGTGGATGTGCACCCAGACACTCACATAGGCACACACATTAACATTCAGGTGTGTACACACATGCAGGCACATTAAAACAACAACTAAAGACAAAATGAGGGCTGGGACACGACTCAGAATCAGAGCCCTTGCTTAGCGTGCACAGTATATACAGTGTTCAGTCACTAGGGCTGGGCTGGGGCTCAAGGTGGAGCACTCATCTAGCGTGTATGAGGCCTTGGGTTCCATGCCCAGCCCTGCACAAACCAGTATGATGGCACATGCCTATAATCAGCATTTGGGTGACAGATGTAAGACAATCCATAGTTCAGAGCCAACCTTGACTACAAAGCACGTTTGAGACCAGCCATAAAAGATCAGTCTAAAATGGAAATAAAACCTGGAACTGATTCTCCAAGAGCTAAGGCCATCATTTGCCTCCAAACATGTTCTCCAAACCATACCTCTCTTAGTTAAGGTTCTAATTCATTAGTGACTTTGTAAAGAAAACTGGAAAAGTCCAGCTTTAGGAGGCCACACAGCCTCAACCTCACCTGCAGTTCCCAGCTGTACCCACAACAGTCCTTCCTGTGGCCTCTGCCCACCACCCTGGCACACAGCAAGGCAAAACATGTCTTGTTTGTACTTCATTTTTCTCAGGAAACAAAGTAACATGAAAACAGAATTCCCCTGCTCGGAATACATCACTTTCTTGCTAACCGCAAATTCTGGCAAAGTCTGTTCTACATAATAGAGACATAGTTACTTCCTCTTTCTTCAGATTGATACATTTACCTTGCAAATTGTGTGTGTGTGTGTGTGTGTGTGTGTGTGTGTGTGTGTGTGTGTGTGTGTGTTAAAGCAGGGTTGCATATAGTCTAGGTCAGGAGCCAGGGCTTCATGCAAGCAGCTACATCACTAGCCAAGAGAGAACACAGACAAATCAGGAGATAGGCAAGAGAGGGTGGAAGAAGGGTAAAATTGGTCCAGGCAGTGGTGGCACATGCCTTTAATCGCAGCACTTGGGAGGCAGAGACAGGTGGATTTCTGAGTTTGAGGCCAGCCTGGTCTACAGAGTGAGTTCTAGGACAGCCAGGGCTACACAGAGAAACCCTGTCTCGAAAAACCAAAATAAATAAATAAATAAATAAATAAATAAATGGGTAAAACTGAGCAAATTACAGTGGTAAAGGATATGTTACTAGAAACTTCATTATTTTGTACGCTAACTCAAACAATTAAAACAAAACGGGAGGTCTGGAGAGAGAGCTCAATAGTTAAGAACACCAGTTGCTCTTGCAGAGGACCCATGTTCAGTTTCCCAGCACCCACATGGTGGTTCACCAGGTATCTCCAGTTCCAGGGGATCAGATGCCCTCTTCTGATCTCATGCACCAGACAAGCATGTAAGACAGATAGCTAGACAGACAGATAGATTTCACATAAAATTGAATAAAACTAAAAACAATGTTTTAAAATAAATTATTAAATTAAAGAATGATGTTATCTTTTAAAAGGCATATGATAATATGTAGTTTTCATCAAACATTTGGGCACCTCCCATATGTCAAGTATTATTCTAGGTGCTGAGATCTGAAGAAAGAGCTCAAGTCTTCAGATAACAGTGTGTGAAGCAGGAAGATGAATGTTCTTAATGTGAGCAGCCATTTCAGGAGTGATTTAACCACCATCAACTACACACATCTGAGGAGACAGCTCAATGAACTGTGACAAGTGCAAATGCCTACAGAAGGAAACCTCATGTAAGCAAGGAACTGAGGGTCAGGGGGTGTGAGCCCAGGCGGGGCAGGAAAAGCACACCAGAGCTGCAAACTAAGAGGCGAAGCAGAGAACAGCAAAGGCCAAGGGACCTGACCACAGAGAGAACAGGAGGATAGTTGCCCACTGGAATGTATGGAATGCCACCAAAGGAGCCATGCTAACACAATGGAGACCAGACTTCTCTGGTTCTCCTGGACTAAACTGTGTGGTCCCAAGGATTGAAGGAGGCGGGCAGAGACAGAGACACAGAGCAGCAATGTACAGGCTTTCTCTCTCTCTCTCTCTCTCTCTCTCTCTCTCTCTCTCTCTCTCACTCACACACACACACAAACACACATTGCTTACATGCACTGACTCTCTGTCTCTCACACACACAGAGATCAGATGTTGGAACAGGCACACCATGCTGCCCAGCAGCCCTGAAATGAGATTCTAAGTGTATCAGCACCAACAGCTCCAGTGAGTCTCAGTATTCTTATTTGCACATTGCTGAGTTTGGAGCCAGGACCTTGTGCATGCTGAACAAGTGTTCTTCCAATGAGCCACACCCCCAGCTGCACTGGGGTTTTTTTGTTTCTGTTTTTAATGTTATGTGTTTGCATGTTCTACATGTATGGAAGTGTGTGCAACATATGCGTGCCTGTGGAGCCAAAGGAGGGCACTGATTATCCTAGAACTGGAGTTTCAGACTGTTAAGTCGCTGTATGGGTGCTGCGACCCAAACTAGGGACCCTCTGGAAAAAAAGCAAGTATTCTTACTGCTGAACCATGTCTCTAGCTTTTCTTTATGTGTATGGGTGTTTTGCCTGTTTGTCTGTGCACCATGTGTATGCTATTCCCAAAAAGGCCAGAAGAGAGGGTTAGAGCTCCTGGAACTAGAGTTACAGACAACTGTGAGGGGCTATCTGGGTACTGATGATAAAACCCAGTCCTCTCTCCAGCTCCTAGTTTTTAAATTATTAATGTCTTCATTTCCTGGAGAGAATGACACAGGTCTCACTATGTAACCTTGGCTGGCCTAGAACTCACAGGAATCGGCCTGCCTGCCTCTGCCTCCTAAGTGCTAGGAGTGCATGCACTACCAAGCCTAGATCAATATATTAATTTTTAAATTGTTTTTCATTAATTTTTTTATTATCAACAAAGGGGGACAGAGGTGTGCCACAGCGCATGTGTGAAAGTCAAAGGACAACTTTTGAGACTCACCTCTCTCCTTGCACCACAAGGGTTTTAGAGATCAAACACAGGTAGTTAGGCTTGGCAGTATAGGCCTTTATCCACTTAATCACAGACAGTCTTCTCCACTCAATTCTGAAGAGAATGTCTATATGTAGCTCATGGTTTGTTTGTTGGTTTGTCTGTTTGTAAGCTCATGAACCTCCTGCCTGGGCCTCCTGAATGCTGGCACCACAGCTGGGTACCATCACACCAGTTCATTCAAATACTTCGACAATTACAATTTCAATATAAAAATCCACAAAGGAGAGAGGGAGCGGAGGGAGACGGCTCAGTCAATAAAGTGCTTGCTGTGCCTGTGACTGCGTGACAGTGTATACCTGGAATCCCAGCACAGAAGCTGTTTCCAAAGGAGAATCCTGGAGCTTGCTCGCAACCTGTCTGGCCAAATCAGCAAGCTCCAGGGTTCAGCGACAGACCCTGTCTCAAAAGATAAAGTGGGAGGCTAGAGAGATGGCTTAGATGGCTCATTCTTAAGAATGTTTGCCTTGCAATCATGAGGACCTGAGTTCAGATCCCAGCTCCCACACAAGTATAGTGTCTCACAAATGTCTGTAAGGCTAGCTCCAAGGGATCTGATAATCCTTTTCTGGCTTCCAAGTATGCACAGGCAGACACATACACCTGTGCACACACACATAAAATCTGTGAGTTTGTTTGTAACAGAGTTTCTCTGTGTAATAGCCCTGGCTATCTAGAACTCACTCTGTAGACCAAGATGGCCTCAAACTCAGAGATCCACCTACTTCATGCCTCCTTTAAAGGCATGGGTCACTACCACCCACCTATAAATCTTTAAAACAAAAATAAGGTAGAGAGCCATTAAGGAAGAGACTCAAATTGAGTCACACCAGGAAGGACGTAAGGAAACTGAAATTTATTACTAATCAAGATAATGGATATTAGAACAAAAGTAAATATTCTTAATTATCTCCATCCACCCCATATAAGAATCAAATATTGGGCCAGGCGGTGGTGGCGCACGCCTTTAATCCCAGCACTTGGGAGGCAGAGGCAGGCGGATTTCTGAGTTTGAGGCCAGCCTGGTCTACAGAGTGAGTTCCAGGACAGCCAAGGCTATACAGAGAAACCCTGTCTCAAAAAACCAAAAAAAAAAAAAAAAAAAAAAAAGAATCAAATATTGGACACCCAATCTGGACAGCAAATTTCTTCATTGGCTGAGCCATGGCGCCAGCCCTCCATCAATCAAAAACAGCAAGTGTGCAAACCCTAGAATCTAGCAATATCTTCTTGTGATGAGCATGACCTAAGACCCCAAAGATGTCTGCATCCTAGTCCTAGAACCTGTAACTTTCTTACTTTCACTCAGCAAAGGAATTAGAATTACAGTGAAATTCGAGGCTGTTCATCAGCTGAAGTGAACATAAGAAGATAAATCTTCATTTTCTGGCTGCCCCCTCCCCCATTCACAGGGGTCCTTAAAAGTGGAAGCAGACAAAAAGAGAGCCAGGCAACTCAAGAGAGACCTGGCTCAGGACTGCTGGAGAAAGGAAACCATCAGCCTATGGATGTTGGCCACTTCTACAAGCTGGAAAGGCCAGCAATATGAACACTCCCTTATGGCCTCTGGAGGCTGTAACACTTTGTTTTCAGCCAGTGCAAGTTGCTTTGGACCACTGACCTCTGGACACACAAGGTGCAGCCATGTGTGGTAGCATGTACCTACAATCTCAGCATTCAGAAGACAACGTAGAAAGATGGGGTTTGAGGCCAGCCTGAGTTACATAGCAGACCCTGTCCCAAAAATAAATTAATGAGGTTGATTGTGGTGGCACATGCCTTTAATCCCAGGAATCAGGAGACTGATCTCTTTGGAGATCAAAGGCTGACCTCTAAGAACTCAAGACCAGGCAGGTCAGCAGAGGAAATTCAGTTCTCCTGATGGGCAAACAGAGTATGCACGTTTACCTTTCAAATAATAGATCTGTGTGCTGAAAACCACAATAAGACCATTTTCCTGCCAGCAATTCCAAACCACTACAAACGCAAACTCTTATTTTACGCATGACCACTACTGGCAGCTCTGAAGGGTAGCCGAAGTGGAAATCTGCTATGTACCCATAAGCCACACTAGTTAATCCTTTGAGATGTCAAAAATCAGCCAACTGTGAAGGTGGACGCTCTTAGGCAAATGGTGAGGAGGATGAGGTAAGTCAAAAGTAACCTGTTGCAAGGTGGTTGCCTGAGCTCATCAACTCTAAAAGCAAACCCATCCTCAGGACCAGGTAAGAGGACTCAGTGGTTAATGGCTAACACACACAAGCCCACCCACCTAACATCCCCAGAACTCAAGAATGGAAAGAGAGAAGTGACTCCACAAAGCTGTCCTCTGACTGCCATCCCTGTGCCACCCCAAACTGTCCACAAGAACCTCACACACACAATAATACATTTTCCCAAGAGTGATTCCCAAAGGTGTTCTGATTCTAGCCCATTCAGCCAAAGGCTCCATCAAGACACACTCCAAGTAAGTTTCTCCCAGAAGGAAGAAAATCTCCTCCACCACGTCACCAGATTGGTGCCAAGGTTCATACAGAATGAACTGACAGGCTGAAAAGCCCATTTTTCAACTTACGTTGCTACTGTGATGGCCTGTAAATCGTGAAGGACTACATGGCTGTGACTAACACACAAGTCACACCACTGCCCAAGAGCTGTCAAAAATCCAGACGAAATCCTCCCTAACTCAGCCAGTAGCTAAGTTCTGCCTGAAGTAATATGGAAGATCCCAAATCTGCCAAGAGATCTCTGACCCATCACCACTGCCACAAAGAACTGCTTTAAGGCTCAGGCAGGGGCTCAAGAGCTCTTGCAGAGGACAGGAATTTGGGTCTCAGCAGCTCTAGTGAGTGGCTAACAAGCATGTGAAACTTTAGCTTCAGGGGAAATCTAACATTTCTGTCCTCCAAGGGCACCAATGTCCCCTTGTGCACACACACCCAGTTAGAAATAATTAAAACAAACGAACAAAAAAAAAAAAAAAAAAAAAAAAAACCAAACATTTAAAAAAAGGCATAAGTAGCCCTGGATCAGTCTGGATCAGTCTGCCTTTCTCAAAGCGCCCAGGTATATAGACTTAAGT
Source organism: Arvicanthis niloticus (assembly GCF_011762505.2). Classification (NCBI taxonomy): domain Eukaryota; kingdom Metazoa; phylum Chordata; class Mammalia; order Rodentia; family Muridae; genus Arvicanthis; species Arvicanthis niloticus. Next base: position 31,180,482 of record NC_133432.1, read on the forward strand.
GGTGTTTCCAACATACAACCTTAAAAATACAATGTTTTACCCAACAAGACCCAAAGACTGTTGACCAACTCCGAGGGGAGTTCCACCTAGTCACTGCGTCTCTCCATCCTTCAAAGGCGTTCATTCACGTCCTCCCTCCCCTGGAGTCAAAAGTACTACCATAAACCCTTTGTCCCAAGAGAAGAACCTGTCTTTCCACCAATGCTCTAGATGATGGCCATATTCAATGACACTTGGCCAGACCTGGCTGAAACACACCAGGCCCAGCTCCACCCTTGCGCCTCTGGCCACATGGATGCGTCCCCACAATCCACAAAGCCGGGGACCCCAGGAAAAGAGTCTTATGCCGAAGACGCATCCCTTTCCCTGAGCATGGCCACACAGGAATATAAACCACTCTCTAGACGACGTCTGCAAGGTGGAATCAGAAAAGACCCAGGTGCAACTCCACACGACTCCGCGCTAACGGAGGGCTGAAGAGCAGCGTCCCAGGGAACAGTGGGAAGAGGCTGGCCACAGGATGTCCACCCCCACCCCCGCCTCCCAGCCAAGCGAGGTGTCGCGCCGACAGGTGGTCCCCGAGTGCAAGGCACCTGGCTGTCCACACAGGGCCCCGGGCCGCGTGCCCTACCTGTCGCCGGCGGATCCGCCTCCTCGTCAGCCTCCGCCTCAGCTGCTGCAACGACTGCCGGCGAGGGCAGCGGGTCCATCGTGCGGCCAGTCATGTGAGCCCGCTCGCCCACGTGACTTCCTCCCGCGCCCGCCCGGCCAGCCCCGCCCACGCCAGCTCTTGTCCGGCGTGGCCCCGCCCACGCCAACCTCGCCACGCCCCTCCTCTCACCCCTAGCGATGAGGCCACGCCCCAACCACGTGGCTTCGGTCGGGGCGGTGTTCGGCAGCTCTGTTGCCAGAGTGCTAACCCGTGTACCACTCCAGACGCCTAGTGCCACCGCCCTCCGGTGAGCGCCCACTTCCCCGCTCTTAGCCAGTGGCTGTCACTCATCTTCTTGCCTGCTCACTCACCCACGCTGCCATTCATTCTTGCATCCGCTCCCCCTCTCACGACACACTCTGTGAGTCCAGGGACAGGTCCGGTGAATAGTGCTACCAACACAGACATGTTCTAGTACCTACTTGGATTTGGAGCATGAAAGCCGGCCAGAGAGCAGGTCTTCTGACTATAACAGGTCTCTGAAGAATACTGATGAGGAACAACATTCCATAATTGTTTGCAGATAACCAGGCCATTCTCCTGCTGGGGAATTGAACCCATAGACTCCCACATGCTGAGGTGGTCCTCTGGACTGCTGACCTATATCCCCTGCCCTTTATTACTTATTTATATATATTTTTTATTTCGTTTGAGACAGGGTCTCTCTATATAACCCTGGCTGTCCTGGAACTCACTATGGCTAGCTTCAAACTCAGAGATCTGC